>NC_134095.1:37038083-37338083 GCF_000715075.1 Nicotiana tabacum
CTTTTACGTTTCCGCTAACAATTAGTATCAGAGCAACAGGATTCTTTAACGATCCAAGGAGGAAGAACAAGCAAAGATGAGTTCCATGAAGTTTGAAATTGATAGATTCAGTGGATGCAACAACTTCAATATCTGGAAGATCCAGATGATGGCGTTACTGCGGAGGGAAGGTTCAATCCATGCTATTGACGGAAAGTATCCTAAGGATATATCAACTCCCGACAAGGAGAAGATTGAAGGGGATGCATTGAGTGCAATCCAACTATCCCTTGCACCTAACATGCTTTGTGAAGTGAGTACGGGTATCGAAGAGACGGCCAAACAGTTATGGGAAAAGCTAGAAGAGCTATACCAAGACTGATCAGTGACAACAAGGATGTTGTTATAACGGCGTCTTCACACATTTAAGATGGGGTCAGGTACTTCGTTACAAGATCATTTAGATGCGTTCAATAAACTTGTCATGGACTTACAGATTGCAGGAATTAAAAAGGAGGAGGAGACGCTTGCATGTGCTTTGCTATTTTCATTGACTTCAGGATATCGTGATATTGAGAATTCAATGATGTATAGCAAGGAGCCTATCAAGCTTGAGCAAGTGCGGCAGGCACTTAACTCTAGTGATGTGCGGAGGCACATTGAAGGAGATAGAGATGACCAGGCAAGTGGGCTCTTTGTGAGAGGCCGGACTAGCCAACAGGGAAAGAGCAAATCAAAGCACAGATTAAAGTCTCGTGTGAACAAGAAGAATACAGAGTGTTGGGGTTGTGGCAAGAAGGGGCACTTTGAACGAGACTGCCCAATGTCAAAGTCCAAGGAAAAGGCGAGTGCATCCACAGTTGAACAGGTACATGATTTTGATAATGATTATGTACTAACAACATCGTGTAATAATAATAGTAGTTATGGAAACAAATGGGTGTTAGACTCTGCTTGCACTCTGCATATGACGTTCCGAAAAGACTGGTTTAGCAGCTATGAGAAAAGTGGAGGAACCGTAGTAATGGGCAATAATGCAACTTGTGCAATAGTTGGCATTGGCTCAGTTCGGGTTCGCTGCCATGATGGAGTCGTGAGGACTATTACACAAGTCCGTCATGTTCCTGATCTGAAGAAGAATTTGATCTCCCTGAGTACTCTGGATGAACAAGGCTACAGGTACATGAGCGAAGCAGGAACTATAAAGGTGACTAAAGGTTCTTTAGTCATGCTGAAAGGCAAGCTCAGCCTTTACACATTGGCCGGAAGCACCATTGTTGGCTCTGCAAATGCATCTACAGTGCAGTTATCTAATGATGACAAGGCAAGACTATGACACATGAGACTGGGTCATATGAGCGTACGTGGACTGGAGATGTTGAGCAATCGTAACCTTTTGGAAGGTGAGAAGATCAGCACACTTGACTTCTGTGAGCACTGCGTTCTAGGGAAGCAAAAGAAGGTCAGCTTCAGCACTGGCAAACACAAGACAAGAGGAGTGCTAGACTACATCCATTCAGATTTATGGGGTCCCTCTAAACTTCCATCGAAGGGCAAAAAGAGCATTTAAAGAGTGGAAGATTTTGGTTGAAAATCAAATGGAGCGGAAAATCAAGTATCTTCGCACAGACAATGGCTTGGAGTTCTGCAATGAAGAGTTTAATGAATTCTGCAAGGTTCATGGGATCTCAAGACATAGGACTGTCAGGCATACCCCACAGCAGAATGGAGTTGCCGAGAGAATGAACAGAACTCTTCTTGAAAAGGCTCGTTGTATGCTCTTACAAGCCAAAATGTCCAAAGTATTTTGGGCTGAAGCAGTTCACACTGCTGCTCATATTGTCAATCGATCTCCAGCATCGGCAATTGACTTTAAGACTCTGAATGAGGTATGGTCAGGTGAACCCTCTAACTATTCATACTTACGAGTATTTGGGTGTCCAGCTTATTATCACGTTAATGAAGGAAAGCTTGAACCAAGGGCTAAGAAGGTCATATTCGTAGGGTATGTGGATGGAGTAAAATGGTACAAATTTTGGTGTTTGTCTTTACTCAAATTTATAGTTAGTAGAGATGTCACCTTTGATGAATCCTCTATACTTGATCCCCGTAAAGTTTCCGTGGAGTTTTCAGGAAACAAGAACGACGAACAGGTGGAGCTTCCGGTGGAGCTTGCCAAGGAAAAGGATCAAGAGACTCAGGTTAAAGATGAGTCAGAAGATGTAGACCTTGAAGAACTTGTTGTCAATGAACCATACACAATTGCAAAGAGGAGGGAGAAGAGGCAGACACGAGAACCGAAACGCCTTATAGATCAAGCAAACTTGATTGCATATGCGTTCGTAGCTGCACAAGAAGAGATTAAGGATCTGGAGCCCTCCTCGTATATTGAAGCAACTTCTTGTAAGGATGTTGTACAATGGCGGTTAGCCATGACTGAAAAGATGGAGTCTCTTCACAAGAATCAGACATGGGTCTTAGTGAAAAGACAAAAGGGAAGAGGACAGTTGGATGCAAGTGGGTCTACCGAAAGAAAGAGGGAATTCCTGAAGTGGAAGATGCTAGGTTCAAGGCGAGATTGGTTGCAAAAGGATTCAGTCAGAAGGAGAGAATTGACTACAATGAAATTTTCTCTTCAGTCGTGAAGCACAGCTCAATTCGCGTGCTACTAGCATTGGTTGCCCAATTTGACTTGGAGCTTCAACAACTTGATGTCAAAACTGCTTTCTTACACGGTGATCTAGAAGAGACAATCTATATGGATCAGCCTGAAGGTTTCCTAGCTGAGGGAAAAGAAGATCACGTATGCCAACTAAAGAAGTCTTTGTATGGTTTGAAGCAATCCCCTAGACAGTGGTACAAGAGGTTTGATGCATTCATGACTACACATGAATTCTCAAGGAGTGCATTTGATAGCTGTGTGTATCACAAGAAGATGTCTGGTAACTCAATAATTTATTTACTGTTGTATGTTGATGATATGCTTATTGCTGCTAACAACATTACAGAGATAAATGCTTTGAAGAAACTGTTGAGTAAGGAATTTGACATGAAGGATTTAGGAGATGCAAAGAAAATCCTTAGTATGGAGATTTCAAGAGAAGACGGTGTTGTACATCTTTCTCAGAAGAGGTATATTGAAAGGGTTTTCAAGAGATTCAATATGCATACGTGCAAGCCTGTAAGTACACCATTAGCTCCTCATTTTAAACTTTCAGAGTTACAAATGCCTCAGTCCGAGGATGAGGTGGAGCATATGTCAAAGATTCCTTATGCCAGTGCAGTTGGTAGCATTATATATGCTATGGTATGCACACGTCCAGATATTGCTCAATCTGTAAGTGTGGTAAGTAGATACATGTCCAGCCCAGGAAAGAGGCATTGGGAAGCTGTCAAGTGGATATTGAGATATCTCAAAGGAGCTTCTGGTGTTGGTCTGACCTTTAGAAAAAGTGGTGGAGGTATTTCAATTCTCGGTTATGTAGATTCTGACTATGCAGGAGATCTTGACAGAAGAAGGTCCACAACTGGATACATCTTTACCTTCGTTGGCAGTGTCGTTAGTTGGAAGTCGACTCTGCAGTCGATTGCCGCTTTGTCTACGACAGAAGCAGAATACAAGGCAGCAGCGGAGGCGGTGAAGGAAGCTATCTGGTTGAAAGGTTTAGTAGCGGAATTGAGTTTGGTTCAGCCGGAATCAACTCTTAGATGTGATAGTCAGAGTACTATTCATCTAATGAAAAAGCAGAGATTTCATGAGCGCACTAAACACATTCATGTCAGATTTCATTTTATTCGAGATGTTGTTGAAGAGGGAACTATCAAGGTCGTGAAGGTTATCACAGACGATAATGCTGCAGATATGTTGACCAAGATAGTCCCACTCGCTAAGTTTGCACACTGCAAGGACTTGGCGGGGGTGTGCATCAACTGATGCAACTCCGAAGAGAACAGTTGTTAGGTGGAGGTGGTATGTTCAACAATGGATTGATTCTTTTTGCTTCTTACAACGGGGTTGCCCAGTAAGCTTAGAAGTTTTGGCCAGAGTTGTTCACACGCACGCTCGAAACGCAAACCAAGGTGGAGATTGAAGGTGCTGGTTTATGTTTAGTCAACAATGGCATGTCAATTGGAAGAGTTGGTAGAAAGACTTGGTGTGGATGCTAGGAGGAAGCTTCCTCCTTTGATGTCACCCATGACATCAAGAGGAGGTAGTTTGATGTCACCAATGACATCAAGAGGATGTCTTTACCTCTATAAATAGATGCACTCCTTCATTTGTAGAAACCATCCCAAAAAGAATACAACACATTGTAGTGAGTAGAGAGTTAAGAGAGAAATTCTCTTAAGTGTAATTTTGAACTCTCCCCTTCCTTTGTTAATATTAAAAAGGCAACTGTTCTCTGGTGGACGTAGAATTATTTTGATCCGAACCACGTTAAATCTTGTGTTCTTTCTTTTACGTTTCCGCTAACAACTTCATTTTCACTTCTTTTGAGTCGAGAGTCTTTCAGAAACAGTCTTTCTACCTTCATTAGGTGGGGGTAAGCTCTGCATACACTTCACCCTCCCCTGAACCCACTTATGAGATTTCACTGGGCTTGTTGTTATTGTAGTTAGTTATAAGTTTGACCGCAGAGTTGGAGGGAGTCAGGATTTTAATTTTATGGATTCTGGATTGTAAAACGATCAGTTGAACACCATAATTGGGTTCTAAATTTATATTTGTACACATTTAATAAATTTCTTAATACAAATATATTATTTAAGCAAAAGCTACTGGATTCGGTCAAACCCGTATTCGGGCTTCTAGCTCGGTCAAAATTTATTGTATGCTACGTTACAAAAACTACAGAAGGAAACACTATGAATATCATAAGCCTAAGACAATCAACTTCAGAAAAATATTTTGAATGTTATAAACCCCTCAGTTAACTTTAACAAGAGGGGTTGCTCTGATGGTAAGCAAAACCTCCACTTCCAACCAAGAGGTTGTGAGTTCGAGTCACCCCAAGAGCAAGGTGAGGAGTTCTTGGAGGCAAGGATGTCGAGGGTCTATTTGGAAACAGCCTCTCTACCCATGGTAGGGGTAAGATCTGCGTACACACTACCCTCCCCAGACCCCACTAGTGGGATTATACTAGGTTGTTGTTGTTGTTGTTGTATGGTTCAAATTTCCTCACTCAGTTTTCTTTGCTTGATGCAGCACAAAGTGCAGTCAAATCAACCTTTCTCGCTTCTGCAATTCGCAAATGTGGTGGTAATGTAGAGAAGGGATCTTTGTTATACAGTGCATATGGTTCTAACGGACAGGTTATTTTTCTTCTGATGAGATCAATTTCACTGATTAGTGGAGAATGTATACCCCTGAACTACAAACTTTCACGTCATGATAAGCACGGATTTCGCTTCTGTTTATTTTTTTATTCTCCTAAAGTTTCCATTTTGAGAAGATAAAACAGGAGAAAATGGAAAAACAAAAGGGCGCGAGAGAGAGAGAGAAAAAGAGACCTTGAACACAGGTAGAGGAGAGGTTAACAAAAGAGTGATCAGCTAATTTATCTTCCTTTCCCCATCTGAATATTGTGTGGTACAGTTTAGCCGGTTCTTTCTGATTTTTGGAGTTAACAATGTAAGTCTTGCCCTTTTCCCTTAAATGTGACCTCTATCCCGTGATTTGTGAACGTCACTTGGAAAACGACTCTGACTCTGAGCAGATAAATGAAGAGAAATGCTAATCATTTAGTACTTGTATGGTTATTCGATTAAGCAGTTGCTTCAGATTATTTATCCAAGAAAAAAAAAGAAGCTTTTGCTTCAGATTGTTCATTTGTTTGTGTAATATTTCCCTCTACACACAGTGGGGCCTATTTGATAGGCAATTTGGGAGGTCAGATGCACAGGAGCCTGATCCAGAGGGAAGGGTGCCTCAGTGGGATAAAGCAAGCGTGCAGGAAATGAAAGACAAGTTCAAAGCTGTTGGCTTTGGCCCTCGTCAGGTAGAAAAAATACTAGTAGTAGTTATTTGGAACAGTATATTTGTATATTTTGGACCTAGTTCTGGCAACATCTTTTGGTTCGTCCACAATATGCTTGCTCATAGTGAACGAATGAGACGAAACAGCTAAATACAATTTCCAATAACTGCACAGCTAGCAGTAATGTCTGCATTCATAGGCCCTGATCAAGATGCAACAGAGGCCCTACTCGCCAGTGATCCAGAAGTTCTTCCGTGGGTTCAGAAGTACCAAAGGAGCAGGGAAACAGTATCTCGAACTGATTATGAGGCTAGTATATACTCTCCTACTTAAGTTTCTAAACGACTTCTGCAATAACTAAGGAAAATGACATTGGGGATTAAAAATAAGAGGCTTTCTAAATGTGTTAATGCACCATTATAGTTCAAAAATAAGAGGCCTTCAGTTTGGTTTCTTTGCCAACCTGATTCGTTGTAAAGTGCCAAAAACTAACAGTGGATATGTCTAATTTCAGGTTGACTTGATTACTACTCTTACAAAATTAAGCTGCTTGGGACAACAAATAAACTATGAGGCATATAGTTATCCTGTCCAAAAAATTGATGTTACCAAACTCAAGTTGTAGAAAGGTGGCAGCTGAGGTTTTTGCACAATGAATGCACTGAGCACAACACAGATACATATGCTTACTGGTAAGGATCTGGACAGAGTAACTGAGAGTTTGGAGGCAGCTTCTTTTTCAGCGCGAGGGGACAGAAACTGTTTGCTTAGAATTGCATTTGCAATCAGATTTTCCCAATCACTGTAACATAAACAGGGGTGTTTTATATGTACTTCTGTACAACTCTTCACGTTTTGTGTTTCAAGATCTTTGATGCTTCAATAAACAACATATTTCGTTAGAACTTAGAAGGGCAATTCTATGTAGTCTATCAATTTCTTTTCTGTTTTTTTTCATTTCATTGCCCTGCACCACCTCAAAAAAATAAGAGGGGGAAAAAGGTGAGTTGAACTAGATCATTGGATCTATATAGTAGCAGATACTGATACAGAGAGGTTAAGATTATATTGGCCAGCGCAACATTGCAATTACACTTGTTTTCGAACAAATCAATAAACTCATTTTACTGATAAAGCAGTATGAAGCAACTATCCTACGTCCAGGACTTTGGTTCAATGCCGTGATAGACAGACGTCACAAACTTGAATATTATTAAAAATTAAGCTCCTGTTTGGCCATAAATTTTGGCAATTGTTTTTCAAAATGTTTTTGAAAACTTTGTTTGTTCATGGAATATGATCAGTTTTTGAAAAAAACAATTCAAGTTCCCATAAACTAAGGCCCCGTTTGGCCATGAGTTTTGCCAAAATAAATTTGGGATTTATTTTCAAAACTCATGTTTGGCCATAAATTTTGCCCACATTTTGGCAAAATCCCAAACCCCAAATCCCAAAATCACCCCAATTGCTGATTTTGGGCCAAAATCCCAAAACTTGGGAATTATATACATGTTTTTTCCAAAATAAAGTTGGGAAATATGTTTTGAAAACGTATGTCCAAACACATTTTCATCTTCAAACCAAACTTTCACCTAATTTATGCCAGTTTTTTGGGTGAAAATTTTTCTTCCACTCACAAAACTTCAATTTGTTTTTCAAATAAAATGCATGTCCAAATACAATTTTAACTTTCAAAAATCATTTTCAGCTATCTTCAAATACCGGGACATTTTCAGCTATCTTCAACTAAACCTATGATCAAACGCTAGCTAATTAGTGGAGAACGTAGAGGGACGCCTCCATTATCCTCCATGTTCCGAAGCTGAAAATAACTAATCTCTCGGTTATTTTAGAAAAGATTATGAATCATCTATCCATCAGAAAGCAGTTAAGGGAGATTGGATTGATGTGTTTGTCCAACTTACGATCAATATATACTTCCACGCAAGGTATGGCCTTTCTCATCTATAGTTTCAGTCTACAGTAGATTACTTATAGACTCTGATCCGATTACTGCAGTTCCGTAATTAGACGGCACGATCTAACGCAACAGTACAACCGAGCTTCACCATAATTTTTAGGTTTCGATTACTATCTACAAGGTACAACGTAGATAGTCGCACATAGTAGAGCCAATAAACTCAAAAAGCATCAAATCTGCCATTTACAATGATAATGAATTATCAACTTTATCAACTTTGCTCATCTTAAACGTCTGTCCAATGTGCTGCCGAACTGAACACTTGAAAACTTTCTAAAAAGATGATGGAAAAATAATTATGATGCAGACAACAGTATCTAATTTCAAATTCGCTTCCCGTTTTAGTTCTGTATATGTTTTGGTTTAATAATCTGAAGCCCCCCCATGTAAGGCCTCAGTGGCTCTGGTATAATAACTGAGCCATCTTCTTGCTGGAAATTCTCAAGCAAGCACACTATCATTCGCGGAACTGCACATGCTGTAGCATTTAATGTGTGAACGAACTGTGTTGGAGCTGAGTTTTTACCCTTTTTAGGACTTGATGACGCTGATGGTTCAGGGCGATACCTAATTCCCAGCCGGCGGCTTTGATAATCTGTACAATTTGATGCACTTGATATCTGTTAAATAAAGAACATAACAGATTAGAATATTGTTAGAAGAATATAAAGAATCAAGTTAAGGCAAGAGCAGTGATTCATTTGTTCTAGTTTCGTTCGACCCTTCAGCTCTTCCAAATAATTATATACTTTGCCAGTACCCAAGGTTTGTAGAAACAATGGTCAGTGTCCGGTTTCCAGTTCCATGTGAAAAAATAGTAACAGACTTGGTGTCATTGCTTACCTCACCATAACGGCCCAACCCTGGCATCCAGGCCTCCACATCAAACTTACGATAAGCTGGTGCACCTAGATCTTGGGATGCCATGTCCAATGTCCTGCACATAGTATGATTTCGTTTTCAAAACAAATGGAGAAGAAAGGCAAGTGTATATTGGGTGCACAAACAAAAAGTCATCTAAACATCCATAATTGTTAGTGGATTTGGAATAATGATTCGCACTTGAAATGAAATCCTAGTGACGAGAAGAGGTCTTCTTCGATCTCAATGAGTTCTTCATGGTATGAATCACTCTCGTCTGGTCGGCACAGTATGAACATTTCCACCTTGCTGAACTGGTGAACCCGATAAAGTCCCCTGCCCACCAAAATATTTTGGATTAATTACTCAATGCAATGTAAGAAATATATGCATGAATGTGCCTGCACATATTATAATATTTTCAAAAGATCAGCAATTTTTGATGGGCAATCAGTGATGAAACTAGGAGCTAGAGGCACAAATGGCCAGAAATCCCAAACACTTCAATAAAAATGCATTTTAAGTGAGATCATGCAAAAGTTTAATATATTTTTATCTTTTTTATCAGTGATATAGTCTAAAATATTATCTACAATAGCCATCATATATTAGTTGTTGAACAACAGAAGATTAAAAAGAATAAGAGAGAAAAATAAAAGAATGAAAGAAGTCCAGAGTGACTGACCTTGTTGCAGCGCCTGCAGCACCAGCCTCAGTCCGAAAGCAGTGTGAGAAAGCCACATATTTCAATGGCAATGAAGACTCGGAAAGAATGGAATCCATGTGTATTCCACCTACTGGAATCTCAGCGGTTCCAATCAGGCACTGGTCACTATTTTCAATGGAGTAAACCTGCCAGTGGTTTTGTAAAAATATCGCTGATCAGCCTAAACCAATTTAGCTGACAGATAGCCCCCCCTACCCTTCCGACAAAAAAAAAAGTGGGGAAAATAACCTGAAAATCTAGGGAAAACAACGATATACATAATCATGAAGGAACAAGAAAAGCTAAAAGATGCATACTTTATATATTTAATACTCTATAGACCATCACGCTGCAAGTAGAAGGTTAATATGATTCATCGATACAACAAAAATGATTCACCTAAAGAGCTAGCTTTGAATTCAATTAATACATCTGCATATCAAATTAAACACAGATTATGGGGGAAAAGAAGTCTCTATTTTCGAAAACAATATTTTCTTTAAGGTCATTGTAACTCTTCAGTTTTAGTAAGAAACCAAGATTGCATTGGTATTCCAAGACTTGGCATGACATTGTTGACAGCTCTTCTAAAATAAGTTGATACTGTTGTCAGTTTAGTCATTAAATAGAACCTAGACGGTAAGAGTAATCTCAGAGGCACGGTGTGGTAATAAGAATCGACATTACCATCAAAAATCAGTTCAGAAGAAATAGGATAGTTATATGGCTCACTATGGTTATGTCTGATTCTCAAACACAGTGATAACATAACACCTATCCCTCCGACAAAATGGCAAAGTTAACAAACAGAACTAAGGAAGATAAAAATGATATATCAAGGATCATAGTCAAAGTCAACAAAATAGCATCAGTAAAGAAAGACAAACCTGAGTGTTTGTTCCACGGGGTTGAAATCCACATTTTTCCACCACAGATGACCGAACAATCTCTGGGGTAGTCAGAGGTGTAAAGCCTCGTTTCATGGCTTCTGAAACTGCCCAGTTTACAAGAGCCATCTCTAAAGTAACTGCTTCATTCTTCAAGTAATAGAATTTGGACCCACTGACCTGAAAAACACATTTAACTGATCCATGAATGCACGCTAAACTAACCTCTCCATCTCCTGAAAGTAAGAACTGATAGCAGGCCAATTTTCCTCTTCAGAGACAAACTCAATCATGTGCCTTCGATTTCTGAAAGCGAGTAATCTAACAATAAAGGAAGTAGAGGAAATCTATATGTACAAACAGCAAACAGAATCTACTACCAGTTTAGTATAGACTGCTTTAAAGCGAACAGCTTTGACACAAGGTGGGAAACTAATACACCCTCTGTCCCATAACGTGACGGAGTTTGATCCTACACAGAGTTCAAGAAAAAAAGGAAGCCTTTTGATAAATGAACTAAATATATGCAAAGTATCAAAACTGCCCTTACTACTAACAATTAAATAAGAGGTGGTAAGAGCTCCACGTCTCTCTTTATCTTCTCTCTCGTAACAATCAACTTTTTATATCAAGTAGGGTCCCAAAAATTAATGCCAATAAGGGTAAAATAGAGATGTTAAGACTAAATAGTTTCCAAAGTTGAAAAAATGTATCAATCTTTTTGGATAACTTAAAAGGAGAAGTGCCGCATAAAATGAGACAAAGGAGTAGCAAGAAAGATATTTGGAAGAACATGGTTCAGTATTTCAGGGTAACATGGTGAGAAAGAGATAGATTCTTTGAAAAACAAAATCGAAAGTTATTGATAATACATCATAGTTGCTAAGTTAGTTCTAGGGTTATCAATTAAATACCTTAGTTCAGAAAGAATACCTCAGCAGCAGCGTCAAAATCAAACAAATCTAGCTCTTTTCCCAGCTGGACGTGGTCTTTAACAGCAAAGCTAAACTCTGCAGGTTTACCAACCTATGAAAGATGAGGAAGATAAATGAGGCTCATGCAAAGCAATACGAGACCAATATGTCTGCATATATCAAACCAGAATACCATTTTCCTGACTGTTGAAGAATCTTCCCCTCCAACTGGAACATCTGGATGTGTAATATTAGGTACCGATTGTGCTTCTTGCTGCAGCTCATCTGTAAGTTTGAGCAAGTCTTCTTCCAAAGTCACAAGTGCTTCCTTCAAATTCTTTCCTGAAGAAAATACAATATACACAATCACTATTCCTGCCACCTAAAGCTTCCAGTTAGAAATAGAATAAAAAACCCACCTTCTTCTATGAGCTTCTGGCGCTCTGAGGGTTCCAGCTTTCCTTTCATCTTGTTAGCAACTACATTTCTCTCAGCTCGTAGCCTTTCCACTTCCTGCTATCTGTGAGTAACAATTAGCTAAAATTGAGAAGAAACCAGCTCCATAGAACTCATCCGAGCATGTGAATGTATTACTTCTATGATTCAATCAAAGCTCTAGCCTCTAAGGATGCAACACAAAGCACTAAAAAACTTTGCAGTAATCAAGACAATGCTAATTTGCAGAAATTCAGCTGCTCTTTTCATGCATGAATTATACTTCACAAATTTGGTACCATTTGCAAAAGAGAGGCCAAGATGACAAAAGGAAGAAATATCTATAGACAGGACCATATCTGAGTACTTTGACCTTTCTTCTTTAAGTGATTTACCTTGTAAACTGCTTTTATTATGGATACTTCCCATAACTTATTTGATTTTCCTCTTTTATCTTCTAAAAATATCCACCTCATACCAGGGCATGCCACTTGGCCAAGCAAGCATTTGATGAAGCTACTGCCGAGCTTAATAGCCTTCGTGAAGAATCCTACAAGGACATCACCCTTATCATGCAGCTCCTAAGGGATAATCTCACTTTGTGGACCTCAGACCTTGAAGAGGGAGGTATCTAATAGGATGCTTCAATCTTTTCTAAGTTAATTCCCTGCATTATGGTTCAATGATGATAATGATCTAGATTTAAATGCCTGTTGGATTTGGAAAATAGGGGAGAACCTGTGCTTTGGCAATTAAAATTAGCATCTCTTATGCTACCTGGATCCATGAATTAATTTCTAGAATGCAATATATTGATTCGACTTAAAGGGATATATGATGAGGGAATAAATAAAATGAGTGCTCCTTTTGAATCTTCATCAACAAATAGGATTTATCGGCTCATCCTTTTCCAGAACAAATTAAACATAAAGATGTAAAAGATTTACCGATTTGGAAAAGATTTGACTAGTGATAATTTTGACAGGTGAACATTCTAAGGGTAATGAGCATCAAGGGGAGGTATGATTTCTAACAATTCACTTAAATCTCTCTTATATCTGGTTTGCGAAGCTTTTCCATGTGGAGATGTTTACTACTTGTGTACTAACTAATGGGTCGTGGGAATAACTCTAAGTAGAATACTCAGCCAAGTGAGGCTCCGAGGTCAAAATGCTGAAGCGTGGCTTCTTAGTTGTGGTATACAATTGTGTACTTTCTGGCTGTAATTTTGCATAGGCTTTCAGGCATAAAGCATAAGGCAGGACCAATTGACCAATTCATTAGTCCGGAAATATGTAGATTCAAAGTGTCTTTAACAATGTAATGCTCATGAAAGTATTTTACCATTTTTTCTCTTCTAAAATATCATTAGTTAGTGTGGAAGCCTGCCATGTCACATTAATACACCCTTTTTGCTCTTTTTTGTGTCTTTGCAGAACTAGCTGAAGTTTTAAAGGAGAGAAATCTTTGTGATGCTGGCTCAGAATAACATTTTCCACTAATTCCATTATAATATATGTGTGTGCGTTCCTGTAAACGTTAAGTGCTTGCGAAGATCATACAACGATGCAGTAGCTAATGCTCAGAATTCTTTAGCTTAAAGGTAGACTCTTGTTACATTTTCAAGTTAACTAAGTATTAGAAGTGATAACAGACATGGAAATTGAAAGCTTGAGACTTTATTGCCAAAAAAGTGAACAAATTGAGATAGAAAATTGACCTTCTGAACATTGAGCAACTTGTCATAAAGCTCCAGCACAAGCTCCAGATTAGCACTGGATTTCCTATTCTCAATATTATCCGCAACTGCCTCCTTATTATCCCTTATCCACTTGAAATCTATTGCTGCTTTCCATTGAGGCTTCACCACTACAATTACCACCACAATATTACTTCTACCACAAATGAAAAATAAATTAATTAATAAGGTTTCCGAGCATCACTGAGCTGACCTTTACTATCGTCTGTGGCGGAGGTAGTGGCTGCGCCGGCAGTTTGGACGGCGGAGACAGAAAGGGGTCTAACGACGAGAGGGAGCAGAGGCCTTGAATAGTAAGGCGTTAGACGAAATGTTAGGGTTTTGGAAAAAGTTCTGGAGAAAGTTTTGAGGGAATGGAAGGAGGTTGCGCTGCGGCAGCAATGGAGTAGTACCATAGCTCTCCACTTTCTGCTTCTTTTCGTCGTGTCGCTGTGCTTTGGAGGCGAAGGTGTGACTGGATTTCTTTCGCTAACTTTATCCCCTTCTTTTAAGAAAATGACAAAAATAATCCTTATGTTTGAGCAGGTTTAAGATAGTATCTTAAATATATTTCATATCAATTTTGGTCCTTTAAATTAGTCAAAAATGAGTACTTTGGATCTTTGGTGAATATATAACAAACTCGTGCGGTTATATTTAAAAGAAAATACATAAAGTCCCCATTCAACTTGTCATGAAAAATCATTTACACAAGTAAACTTTATGGGTGTCCTAACACCCCACTATTATTAAAATAATTGTATTCATTTACTCCCTCCTAAGCTCTGGCCAGCCGCGCGTCTTAGACAACCGAATTGAGCGCGTCCTTGCTCTCTTTTAATCATTGAAAACACCCACAAAAAAAAATAACGTCAATATAACCCCCAACCAATGGTAAAATACCTTCTTCCCCAATATTTTACCAAACCCAATTGAAGAACCCTAATTTCTTCTTCTTCTAAATTCTACTGAAATTGCATCAAATTGTCCTTTGAAGTTTTAATCTTTGAAAGCAAAGGTTAATTTTTCTCCTTCTTAAGAACCCTAATTTCTTTCTTTTATTATTGTTATGTCTTTCTCCTAAAATCCAATTATCTGATCTTTGAAAACAAAGGCAAATTATCTGACTTTGATATTGTCTGTTTATGTTGTAGTTGTTGCAATGCCTTCAAAAGGCTTGAATTTGACAAGGCTTTGCACGGAAAAGGAAGAAAATAATTCAAGTGGAGAAATTTGATGCAACCATGGCTATGTGTTGCCTTTGTTAATAGCTTGGACCTCTCGGAATCCAGGAAGAAGATATTGGGTTTGTCCATACTATGGGGTAAATAATAGTGGAAATTCTTTCAATAATTGAGTTGTGAAAAATTATCATTGATTAATTTTCTTTTGTTATTCATCTTAGGGTCCACGATCTTGTGATTTTTGGGTTTGGAAGGATTCCGAAATTGATCCTAGGTCCAAATTTGTTATTCCAAGATTTCTTGACAAAATGGGTGAACTTGAGACTGCATTAGAAGGCTTTGAAAATCTTGCCAAGTCGAGGGCAACTTTAAAGGTTGAAAACACCATAGAAGGGGAGAAGATGAAGAAGATTGAGGCTCAATTGGTGAAATTACAAGTTGATATGGAGAAAAAGAAAGAGAAGGAAAAGAAGTGGAAGAGTAAATTGGCTAAGTCCAAGGCTAGGAAAAATGTACGTTGGTTCATTATATTTGGGATGTGTATTATACTTGTTGCTTGTAGGTATCCAGGAATGTCATTGAAAGAAGATGCAATGAGGTTGCGATTTAGAATCTAATTTTGTCATCTCAATATGTATGTAGTTGTTGCTTGTAGGTTTTTTTTTGTATGTTTGCAATGGACCTTTCATTTGAATGTAATGAACCTTTCAACGGAATGTAATCAAGTGTTGTTTCTAATGAAGTATTGTTTTTACATTGTGAAGTGTTGTAGGTGTGTTCTATTTGTTTCTTTGTGTCACGACCCTAAACCTAGACCCGGTCGTGATGGTGCCTCTCGTGAAGACAAGACCAGCTGACACAACATCCAATTTATTTTAAATAATTAAAATAACACAATTTAAGTCATTAACATGATTAAATCCTAAAAGAAATAGTGAAACAGTACAATTTGCCGAACAAACACAACCCGACATCAGGGTGTCACTAGTTATGAGCATCTAAACATGTGTCTAAGAGTTTGAAAGAGTTTATACAGTCTGTTACAGAACTAAAAACATGAAGTAAGATAGGAGTGAACACTGGGCTGCGAATGCCGAGCAGCTACCTAGTGGACTCCAAATGGCCTGCTGGGAGCAATCAACCCTTACTGGCGGGACCTGAAGCTCCTGAATCTGCACACGGGGTGCAGGGAGTAAAGTGAGTACTCCAACTTAGTGAGTAATAATAATAAATAAAGACTGAGCAATAAGAAATCACGTAAAGGCACATTAACAGGCTATAAAGAAGCAGTAAAAGCCAGTAAAAGCAATAAAATAGTGAAAATATGTAAAGTCACCTTAGCTTAGTTTAAGCTTCTTTAAAATGCCTTTTTAACATTTAAACAAGTAAAGGAAAAGCAGCTAGAAAATATAAACACATAAATTCCGTCCCTCGGGCACAATGTCAACAGAATCAACCCCTCGGGCAATAATATGGAACAACACTAGCCCCTCGGGCTATATCGCATATCACACTGGGTACCTGCGCTCACTGGGGGTGTACAGACTCCGGGAGGGGCCCCTTACGGCCCAAGCGCAATATCAAGCCATCTTGTGGAATAATAGATAGGTTCTCGGTCTCATATCAAGCCACCTTGTGGCGTACAACTCAGGCCCTCGGCCTCATAATCATAACCAGTACAACACTGTTGTGGCGTGCAGCCCGATCCCATAATAATTCTCACAACACAGGCCCTCGGTCTTACTCAGTCAAAAATCTCTAAAAGCCACTCGGGCACAATAAAATATGATGTTCAGCCCAAAATATCATTTAAAGTGTTAAAACAGAGTAAACATGACTAAGTTATGAAAATAGTAGAATATAGCATGACTGAGTACAAATATAAAAGTAAATCTGTGAGGAAAGAGCATTAAAAATCCCCTAAGGGTCCAAAACAATTGGCACGAGGCCCAAATATGGCATTCAACCCAAAATATGATGATAGCAAACAGTTTTCAATCAAATACACGGTAAAACAGTCATTCGGGATGGACTAAGTCACAATCCCCCAACGTTGCACGACCCCACGCTCGTCATCTAGCGTGTGCGTCACCTCAATATAGCACAACGATGTGAAATCCGGGGTTTCATACCCTCAGGACAACATTTACAATCATTACTCACCTCTTTCCGGTCCAAACTAGAGAGCCCGCAATGCCCTTGCCTCTCGAATCGGCCTCTAGATGTTCCAATTCTAACCAAAATCAGTGCAAAACCATCAAAATATGCTAAGGAAAAAAAACTCACTCGAAAGCAATCAAATTACAACACAAATCTCGAAATTGGCCAAACCCGACCCCCGGACCCACGACTCGGAATCCGATAAAAATTACATGAATAGACTCCTTATCACTCCACGAGTTCATTCATATAAAAATCACCAAAATCCAACCACAAATGATCCATCAAATCCCTAATTTTTGGTCTCTAATTACAAGCCCTAGTTTCTTCAATATTTAAATTCAACAATTCCATGATTAATTAGGTAGAAATCACATTAGGATTGAGTATTAAGTCCATAAATCTTACCTCCAAGTGTTCTCCCTTGATTCCCTCTTCAATCCCCTTCAAAAAGTTTCAAAATCGCCAAAAATGGAGAAACTTAAACCCAAAATCGTGGAAATATGTCTTTTAAACATTCTGCTCAGGCATTCAAATCCTTCTTCGCGAACGCGGTCAAAGCCTCGCGTTCGTGAAACACAACCTGACGTTGACCACATTTTCCTCCTTCGCGAACGCATCTGCTCTCTCGCGAACGCGATGCTTCCTGACTCCAACCCTTCGCGAATGCGACTCCCCTCTCACGAACGCGTAGCTCAATGACCCCAACCCTTCGCGAACACGGGACCTCCCTCGTGACCGCGAAGGCCAAATCTTCAGTCGCACATGCTAACCCTTTCGCAAACGCGAGGTCCCACTCGCAAACGCGAAGGCCAACTGGTCTGCAACAGACACAACAGTTTTCTCCAATTTTCTACAACTTGAAATGATCTGTTTAACCACCTGAAACTTACCCGAGGCCCTCGGGACCTCAACCAAATATGCCAACATCATTCAATCTTGTTCCAACCTTCGTAACACTCAAAACAACATCAAAACACCAAATTTGCATCAGATTCAAGCCTAAGAATTCCAAAATCTTCTAAATTCCACTTTCGATCAAAAAGTCTACCAAACCACGTCCGAATGACCTGAAATTTTGCACACACATCCCAAATGACACAACGGACCTACTGCAACTTCTAGAATTTCATTCTGACCCCTATATCAAAATCTCACCTATCAACCGAAAAACACCAAAATTCTAATTTCACCAATTCAAGCCTAAATCTATTCCGGACCTCCAAAACATATTTCGATCACGCTCCTAAGGCCCAAATCACCTCCCGAAGCTATCTGAACCATCAGAACTCACATCTGAGCCCTTTAACACATAATTCAACATCCGGTTGACTTTTTCAACTTAAGCTTCCTCAAAAGAGACTAAATGTCTCAAACCTTACCAAAACCTCTCTGAACCCGAACCAACCAACCCGATAACACAAAATACAGCTGAACAAGGCAATAAGAAGTAGAAATAGGGGAAATGAAGCGGTAACTCATGAAACGACCGGCCGGGTCATTACATCCTCCCCCTCTTAAACAAACATTCATCCTCGAACGAGTCAAGAAACATACCTGAAGCCTCAAACAGATGAGGATATCTGCTCCGCATCTCCCGCTCGGTCTCCTAGGTAACCTCTTCCACGGGTCGACCTCTCCACTGCACCTTTACTAAAGCTATATCCTTTGACCTCAACTTTCAACCTGACGCTCCAAAATAGCTACTGGCTCCACATCATAAGTCAAATCATCATCTAACTGAACCATACTGAAATACAGAACATGAGACGGATCCCCAATATACTTCCGGAGCATAGAAACATGAAATACTGGGTGCACAATTGACAAGCTGAGTGGCAAAGCAAGCTCATAAGCCACCTCCCCATCCCCCGAAGCACCCCAAAAGGCTCAATGAACCGAGGACCCAATTTACCTTTCTTCCCAAATCTCATAACACCCTTCATGGGTGAAACCTTCAACAGAACCTTCTCACCAACCATGTAAGATACATCCCGAACCTTCCTATCAGCATAACTCTTTTGTCTCGACTACGCTGTACGAAGCCTCTCCTGAATTACCTTCACCTTTTTAAGGCATCCTGCATCAAGTCTATCCCCAATAGCCTAGCCTCACCCAGCTCAAACCAACCAACTGGAGATCTACACCGCCTCCCATACAAAGCCTCATATGGAGCAATCTAAATACTCGACTGGTAGCTGTTGTTATAATCAAACTCTACGAGCGGTAGAAACTGATCCCATGACCCTCCGAAATCAATGACACATGCACGCAACATGCCCTCAAATATCTGAATAGTGCGCTCGGATTGCCCGTCCATCTGAGGGTGAAAAGTTGTGCTCAACGCAACCTGAGTACCCAACTCCCGCTGCACAGACCTCCAAAACTGCAAAGTAAACTGAGTGCCCCTATCCGAAATGATGGAAACTAGGACACCATGCAAATGAACAATCTCCCAAATATAGAGTTCTGCCAACCGCTCTGAAGAATAGGTAGTACACATAGGAATGAAGTGCGCGGACTTGGTCAGCCGATCCACAATTACCCAAATATCGAACTTCTTCAAAGTCCGTGGGAGCCCAACTACAAAGTCCATGGTGATCCTCTCCCACTTCCACTCTGAAATATTCATTTGCTGAAGCAAGCCACGCGGTCTCTGATGCTCATATTTCACCTGCTGACAATTAAGACACTGAGCTACAAATCTCACAATGTCCTTCTTCATTCTCCTTCACCAATAATGCTGCCTCAGTTCCTGATACATCTTTACGGCACCCCGATGAATGGAATACCGCGAGCTATGGGCCTCCTCCAGAATCAACTCCCGAAGCCCATCTACATTGGGCACACATATCCGGCCCTGCATCCTCAACACCACATCATCACCAATAGTCACATCTCTGGCATCACCGTGTTGAACTCTGTCCTTAAGGACAAGCAAATGAGGATCATCATACTAGCTCTCTCTAATGCGATCATATAAGGAAGACCGAGAAATCACACAAGCCAATACCCGACCGGGCTCCGAAATATCTAACCTCACGAACCGTTTGGCCAAGTACTGAACATCAACTGTAAGAGGTCTCTCCCTAACTGGAATATATGTCAAACTCCCCATACTCACCGCCTTCCGGCTAAAAGCATCGGCCACCACATTGGCCTTCCCTAGATGGTACAAAATAGTAATATCATAATCCTTTAGTAGCTCCAACCATCTCCGCTGCCTCAAATTGAGATCCTTCTGCTTGAACAAATGCTGGAGGCTACGATGATCAGTAAATACCTCACAAGACACACTATACAAGTAATGCCACCTAACCTTTAATGCGTGAACAATGGCAGCCAACTCCAAATTATGAACATGGTAGTTCTTCTCATGGGGCTTCAACTGATGAGAAGCATAAGCAATGACTCTACCCTCCTGCATCAATACTGTCATGACCCATATTTTCCACCCTCGGGAGTCGTGATGGCGCCTACTAGTGAAAGCTAGGCAAGCTAACCATTTGAATTATTTACCTTTTCCCATTTAATCCATTAACAATTGATAGCCAACATTAAATAAAATAGCAGAATTTAATAAGCGGAAGACTAGAATATACTATTTTAATAAAGATGCCAACGTCAATCCAAACATAAACTACCCAAGACTAGTGTCATATTCCACAGACTGTCTAGGAATACTACAGATAAAGGTCCAAAAAATTTATTACAACACTGTCTCTGAAATACATAATAGAAACATAATAAAAGGGATAGGAGAAAACGTCAAGGCCTGCGAACGCCTGCAGGACTACCTCGAAATCTCCGAATTGACTGAAGGCAGCAACCCAAAGCTACGGTCTGTATGCTCCAGTACCGGGATCTGCACATAGTGCAGAGTGTAGTATCAGCACAACCGACCCCATATGATGGTAAATTCCTAGCCTAACCTCGGTGAAGTAGTGATGAGGCTAGGACCAGACTACCAAATAAACCTGTACAATTAAATCATATACAACGGAAAATAAAAAACAGGATTGTACAGTTAAGGTTAGGCAGGGGAAACATGCTGCGGAGAGTAGTAGATAAAAATAGAATACCAATAGAGAAATGTAAGAAATGCCATAAATCAATTACCAGCAAAAGATAAGGAAATAAGAAACAAGTACACAGGTAATACTGTTGCAGGTATGCAACCCGATCCCATTTCATATAATACAGTTGCAGGCGTGCAACCCGCTCCCATTTCATATAGTACCGTTGCAGGCGTGCAACCCGCTCTCATTTTATATAGTATCGTTGCAGGCGTGCAACCCGCTCCCATTTCATATATTACCGTTGCAGGCGTGCAATCCGCTCCCATTTCATATATTACCATTGCAGGCATGCAACCCGCTCCCATTTCATATATTACCATTGTAGGCGTGCAACCCGCTCCCATTTCATTTATCAACACCAATCATAAAAGAATCCCAACAAGGGAACAATAATATAACAACAATATCCCGGCAAGGGAACAATAATGTAACAACAACGTCCCGACAAGGGAACAATAATATCACAACAACATCTCGGCAAGGGAACAATAATATAATCCTCATATGAAGCACGAATAAACCACAACAGATTCATAAAAATTACAATACAAGACTCACGTGCATGCTTGACACCGACGTATAAATACTCGTCACCATGCCTATACGTCGTACTCCACAGTTAACACGTAGCAAATAAGACACAACTCCTAATCCTTCAAGCTAAGGTTAGACCAAACACTTACCTCAAACTTCCACAGCCAACTCAAGCCTCAAACACCGCTTTTCCTTTAGAATTCGCCTCCAAATTACTTGTATCTAGTCCAAATTAATTTAACAACATCAATAAATGCTAAAGAATTCGTACCCAATACTTAATTATAGGTTTTTTTATCATTTTCCCCAAAAAAATAAAAATCGACCCCAGGCCCGCTTGGTCGAAACTTGAGGTTCAGACCAAAATCCGATCACCCACGAGCCCTAATATGCAATTAGTTTCGAAATCCGACCCCAAAACGAGGTCTAAATTCTAATTATTCAAAAAGCCCTAACTCTACCCAAATCCCCAACTTTCTACCTTTAAGAACATGATTTAGGCCTAGAAATCTAATGGGTGTTAATGGAAATTGAGGAAAACAAGTCTAAGAACACATACCTATGGTTTTGTGATGAAATCCCCGTTCAAAAATCGCCCAAGTTTGAGTTTAAGTGAAAAAGTTATGAAGTTTTGAAGAAATCCCGTTTTGCTACTGTTTTTAAAAGACTGGGCATTTATTCACTGCGTTCGCGTACCTTTGGCCCCTTTTGCATAAGGTTGACTAACTAGACCTACGCGTTCGCGAGCTAAGGGCTGCGTTCGCACAGGGTTACAACTACCCAGCCCCCAGCCCCTCTCCTATTCTATGCGTTCGCGACAGCCCGGGTGCGTTCGCGTAGAGTGAACTACTAAGGCTTTGCGTTCGCACCTGGTTCTATGCGATCGCATAGTGCAACCTGCCCCCTCCCAATTTGTTCAGTGTGTTCGTGCGGGTTACCACGCGTTCGCATAGAGTAAAAACTCAAACACCAGCAAACAGCAAACACTCTGATGCCTATCCGAAACTCACCCGAGCCCTCGAGGCTCCAAACCAAACATGTACACAACCTCAAAAGCATCCTACAGACTTACTCGTGCAATCAAATCACCAAAATAACATATTAAACAATGAATCTAGCATAGAAATCTAAGAAAAATCTCAAAACTTTCAAAGTTTCAAACTTCACAAATACGGGTCCGAATCACATCAAACGACCTTCGTTTCTTACCAAATTTTACAGGAACAACTCAACATCATATTGAACCTGTACCGGGCTCCGGAACCAAAATACGGGCCCGATACCATAAAGTTCAAATATAATTTGTTCGTCCTTGAACGAACATAAGAAGGAAGTACCTGAGTCGGAGAAAAGATGGGGGTAACGGCTCCGCATATCAGACTCGGACTCCTAGGTCGATGCCTCAGCAGGCTGACCTCTCCACTGAACACGAATAGAAGGGAAACTCTTCGATATCAACTGACGAACCTACTGGTCTAGAATAGCTACTGGCTCCTCCTCATATGACAAGTCCTTGTCCAACTGGACAATGCTGAAGTCTAACACATGGGATGGATCGTCATGATACTTCCGAAACATGGACACATGAAACACTAGATGCACGGCTGATAAACTCGGCGGCAACGCAAGTCTGTAAGCCACCTCTCCCACTCGATCAAGAATCTCAAACGGGCCAGTGAACCTAGGGCTAATCTTGCCCTTCTTTCCAAATCTCATCACACCCTTCATAGGCGACACCCGAAGCGACACTCGCTCGCCAACCATGAATGTCACATCACGAACCTTATGGTCGGCATAGCTCTTTTGCCTGGACTAAGCTGTACGAAGCCTATCCTGAATGATCCTGACCTTGTCCAAGACATCCTGCACTAGATACATACCCAACAACCGAGCCTCTCCCGGCTCAAACCATCCAACCGGCGATCGACACCGCCTACCATACAAAGCCTCGTAAGGAGCCATCTGGATACTCGACTGGTAGCTGTTGTTGTAGGAAAACTCCGTTAAAGGCAAAAACTGATCCCACGAGCCTTCAAAGTCAACGACACAAGCTCGGAGCATATCCTCCAAAATCTGAATAGTACGCTCGGACTGCCTGTCCGTCTGAGGATGAAATGTTGTGCTCAACTCAACCCGTGTGCCCAACTCACGCTAAACGACCCTCCAAAAATGTGAGGTAAACTACGTACCTTGATCAGAAATGATAGACACGGGTACATCATGAAGACGAATAATCTCCCAGATATAGATCTCAGCTAACCTCTCAGAAGAATAGGAGACTGCCATAGGAATGAAATGTGCTGACTTAGTCAGCCTATCAACAATAACCCACACTACATCGAACTTTCTCTGAGTCCGTGGGAGTCCCACAACAAAGTCCATAGTGATATGCTCCCACTTCCACTCGGGAAGCTCAATCCTCTGAAACAAACCGTCAGGTCTCTGATGCTCATACTTTACCTGCTGACAATTCAAACACCGAGCCACATATGCAACAATATCCTTCTCCACCAATAATGCTGCCGCAAATCCTGATACATCTTAGCGGCACCCCGATGAATAGAGTACCGGGAACTATGGGCCTCCTCTAGAATCAACTCCCGAAGTCTATCCATATTAGGCACACAAACTCGACCCTAAAGTCTCAAAACTCCATCATCTCCTAAGGTAACCTGCTTGGCACCACCGTGCTGCATCGTGTCTCTGAGGACACACAAATAAGGATCATCATACTGCCGATCTCGGATATGCTCCAATAAAGAAGAACAAGCGACTGTGCATGCTAATACAAGGCTGGGCTCAGAAACATCCAATCTCACGAACTGATTGGCCAAAGCCTGAACATCCAAAGCAAGCGGTCTCTCACCGACCGGAATATACGCAAGACTACGCATACTAGCTGACTTCCTACTCAAAGTATCGGTCACCACATTGGCCTTCCCCGGATGATATAAGATAGTGATATCATTGTCTTTCAATAGCTCCAACCACCTCCTCTGCGTCAAATTTAACTCCTTCTGCTTGAACAAGTATTGCAAACTCGTGTGATCCGTGAACACCTCACATGACACGCCATATAAATAGTGCCTCCAAATCTTCAACGCGTGAATAATGACTGCTAACTCCAAATCATGGACCGGATAGTTCTTCTCATGAATCTTCAACTGACGTGAAGCATAAGCAATGACCTTGCCATCCTGCATCAACACCACACCAAGTCCAATACGAGATGCATTACTATTAAATTATATATGGCCCTGAACCTGTGGGCAAAACCAACACTGGTGTCGTAGTCAAAGCTGTCTTGAGCTTCTGAAAGCTCGCCTCACACTCGTCCGACCACCTGAACTAGGCACCCTTCTGGGTCAACCTGGTCATCGGGGCTGCAATAGATGAAAACCCCTCCACAAACCGACGATAATAGCCTGTCAAACCCAAGAAACTCCGGATCTCTATAGCTGATGCGGGTCTAGTCCAGTCCTTGACTGCCTCTATCTTCTTTGGATCTACCTGAATACCCTCTGCTGAAACAACATGACCCAAGAAAGCAATTGACCCCAACCAAAACTCGCACTCCGAAAACTTAGCATACAACTGACTATCTCTCAAGGTCTGAAGAACAACTCTCAGATGATGCTCATGCTCCTCCCGGCTGCGGGAATAAATCAAAATGTCATCAATGAAGACTATCACGAATGAATTCAAGGCCTGAACACTCGGTTCATCAAATCCATAAAAGCTGCTGGGGCATTCGTCAACCCGAATGATATCACCAAGAACTCATAATGCCCGTACCGAATGCGGAAGCTGTCTTAGGGACATCAGATGCCCTAATCCTCAACTGATGGTAGCCAGATCTCAAGTCAATCTTCGAAAATACCTTGGCACCCTGAAGCTGATCAAACAAATCATCAATCCTCAGCAATGGATACTTATTCTTGATTGTAACCTTGTTCAACTGCCGGTAATCTATACACATTCGCATCGATCCATCCTTCTTCTTAACAAACAACACAGGTGCACCACACGGCGAGACACTAGGTATAATGAAGTCCTTCTAAAACAAGTCTTGTAATTGTTCCTTCAATTCTTTCAACTTAGGCAGTGTCATACGATACGGTTGTCACACCTCCTTTTTCTACCCCCGGAAGGGTATAAGGAAGTTTTTTCCAATTTAAGTGACAATTGAAACAGGATTATTCATATAAAAATCAGAGTCGCCACTTGGGATAGTTTATTGGTGTCCCAAGTCACCGGTTTAATAGCCCGAATCGAGGAAGGTTGGACTCTAATTATGGTCTACGAACACAGAAATCTGGGTAAGGAATTCTGCTAACCCGGGAGAAGGTGTTAGACATTCCCGGGTTTCGTGGTTCTAGCACAATTGCTCAACTATTAATATTGGCTCAATTATCTGATTTTAAAACACTTTAAACCTATGTGCATTTTTAACTTTATCACAACCTTTATTTGTTTAAAGAATTAATTCAAGGTTATTTAAAACATATCGTAAGCCACGCTACATGAAATGCACCCGTGATTCACGACGCGTTCTATTTAACCTTATTAGAGATTAGAATTGGGTCACATGAAATGTACACCCGGGTTGGGGATTACGTATCGTGACTATGCTACGGGAGTCATACCCATAGTCACGATGATTTATTATTCGCGCCTAAAACAACTAGCGTAATTGAATTATTTTCCTAATCTTTGAAATTATTGTAAAGGTACATGAGTTATGGAATTTATTTGAATAAATCGCGATGTCGCGCACTCGTTGCTTTGTACATACGGCAAATCGCGTCATATGAAATGCACCCGCGACTTACAACACGTTCATCGTCGACTCAGGAACCACAACAAAAGATCGATAATGGAAACTAAGTAGTGGACTAATCTGAATATTGGCACAACCATGAAACTTTATACTTAAATTATGTAAATCTAAATCACACATTTCAATGATAAAGAAACAAATACATCAAGATCTATTTGTCTTTATGGTAAGTCCTAAAATTCCAAGTAGCAAATTTCATTTGTACTGAAGTTTATTGTGTATTGTCGTTTGAGGATTTTTGGGATTCTACTACAATTTTGAGCATAATCTCCTAATTTGTAACATTTCAAAATGGAGAAGCACAACAACTAGTAATATACATTGTAGTTTCAAATATGCAAAGTATAATGATAATTTCGTTTACTTACATTACTTCAACATTCAGTCAATTACTTTAAGACACACATCTGAGCTTTAACCCAATGTACTGATATTTAGATGAGAAATTTTAACTTATAACTTTAATGGAACCTTGAATTTTTCACTAGATGAACCACATAATATTTGTTCTGGCAATTCTAGCAAAATTTAAACCCAAACATGTTAGAAGCAGTAGGCTAGTATCTCAATATTCATCCAACACATAACACCAAAATCACAAGCAATAGAGAAATAGAGAAGAAATGAACCTGAAATTAGAAAAATAAGCCAATTGATTCATATATTGACTTCAAAATTCAAGCGAAACAACATCGGCAAAGTCGAGCAGGAATCACGAGCAAAATCGAAACCTCGAACGGAGACCTTAATCGACGACTTTAATTCAACAGCAACTCCATCCAATTCTTTTTGTATTTTTGGATTCGAACTCAAATCAGGCTAGCAGAAGCTATTTTCTTTAGATTAACCAAATGGGTTTTTTTTAAAAGAGAAATGAGAGCTCCTTCTCTTTTGTTTTAGGTGTTATCGTTCTTCTTTTAGGGAATTTGTGGGGCTGCTGACTTCTAGCTTAGGGAATTTTCTTGGTTGTAGATCTTTTTTGGTTATTTGCTAAGTCTGCAAAATGAAGAAGAACGGCGAATCCCAGTTCTTTAGCTCTAGGGCAGCGTTAGTCTAGGGTCTGATTTTTAGGTCTTAGGGTATTAGAGTGTAATTGTATTATAGGATTTTTTTAGGTTAGGGGATATGGACCTAGGAAATTTGTTGATTGAGAATTATAGGCTAGGTCCAAAAATTAGACCTAAAAATGGGATGTTTGAGCCCAAATTTTATTCTTTCACCGTAAACAAGACTAAAAATACGACCTTATTTACTAACTAATCCTACTTAAGTAAAATAGCTATTAAAATAAGACTGACCAATAAAACAAAACTATATTTGGTATTTTTCAAGATTAAAAATGACTACAAAATATTAATGAAACTACTTTTTTGTACTTTTCATTTTCTTGTAATAAAATAAAGTAAAAGAGTCAAAAGTAATTGAAATAACGATATTAGGCCTAAATTAAATATTTACATGCTAAAATATAAAAAATCTTGGGGAGGGTCAAAAATCACATGTCTACAACTACCCCTTTTTGACTGGAAATACAAAGTATTTTCAGACAAAGAACGACTAGACAGGTTTTTGACCCAACCCTTATTTAGGGAGACCAAAACTAAGATAAAGGGGAATGTGACTGAGCTCTGGTATCTGAGCTGCCTACATATCCTTGGCTATAAAGGAATCAGGCCACGTGTAGTTCAGAAGCGAGTGAGATGATGGAGTGTAACGAGGTGGAGAGCCGATTGAGGTGCCATTTCGTCGAGGTTCCGGTCCGCGGTCCTGTTATTACATCAAAATAAAAAGAAATGAAAAAAACTAACCAAGCATGTCAACTATGAGTTACAAGATTCCTATCTATAAGACTTCTGAAGCTTGATCTTGAGTCTTGAATGGTTTTTCATGCAGACTTTGGATTTGAACCTTGACGGTTGCTAGTTGCAGGTGCTAGTTCATTCTTCTTCAGCTTTTCGGACCAAACCCGGACACCACACCATGCTTGTGACTTCAGTCATGTCTTGAGCAGCTCACATCTTTCATCAATTTCTGTATTTGGATTCACTTCTTGCCTTTTTTTTTATTCTAGATTGTGACTAACTTCTATTGATCATCTCAGACTGTTGACTCGCATTCTTGTCGCGAGCTTCTTTTGTTGCTGACTTGAATTGCATTCTGAAGTGAATTCCCTTATTCTCCAGGTAGGCGCCTGATTGCCAATACTCGAACTGTCTTCTTTCGAAACTTGGACTATTTTCTCCTTGTTCTCCAGGTGGGCGCCTGATTGCTGAACTTGAACCGTCTTCCTTTGAACATTGTTGCTTTCCCTTTGTTCTCTAGGTGGGTGATTACCAACATTTGAATTATCTTCCTTTCCTCCGAAACTTGACTTGTTTTCCCTTTGTTTTCCAGGTGGGCGCCTAATTGCTGAACTTGAACCGCCTTCCTTTGAACATTGCGGCTTTCCCTCTGTTTTCCAAGTGTGCTCCTGATTGTTGTCTTCCTTTGAACACTGCTGCTTTCCCTTTGTTCTCCAAGTGGGTGCCTGATTACCAATATTTGCATTGTTTTTCCTTGAGACTTGAATTGTTTCCCTTTGTTCTCCAGGTGGGCTCCTGATTGCTGTCTTTCTTTGAACATTGATGTTTTCCCTTTGTTCTCCAGGTGGCCCGATTACCAACATTTGCACTATTTTTCCTTGAGACTTGAACTGCTTCCCTTTGTTCTCTAGGTGGGCTCCTGATTACCGACACTTGAATTGCTGCTTCCCTTTGTTCTCCAGGTGGGCTCCTGATTACCGACACTTGAATTGCTTTCCCTTTTTTCTCCATGTGGGCTCCTGATTACTAACACTTGAATTGCTTTCCCTTTGTTCTCTAGGTGGGCTCCTGATTACCAACACTTGAATTGCTTTCCCTTTGTTCTCCAAGCGGGCTCCTGATTACCAACACTTGAATTGCTTTCCCTTTGTTCTCCAGGCGGGCTCTTGATTTTCAACACTTGAACTGCTTTCCCTTGTTCTTCAAGTAGGCTCCTGATTTCCAACACTTGAATTGCTTTCCCTTTATTCTCCATGTGGGCTCCTGATTTCTAACACTTAAATTGCTTTCCCTTTGTTCTCCAAGTGGTCTCCTGATTTCCAACACTTGAACTGTTTTCCCTTTGTTCTCCAGGTGGGCTCCTAATTTCCAATACTTGAACTGCTTTCTATTCTTGAAGCTCGTGTTGTCTTTCCTTGTTCTCTAGGTGGGCGCCTGATTACAACAAAACAGACAAAACAAAAGAAATTTTTCTGCCCCAGTTTGATATTGGGAACATTTGTGAGTGTTAATCGAATCTTGTTATCAAAAGAGATATAAGAACTCAAAAGCTAAATCCCATTGTCCAGGAGGGTCCTGAAAATTTCAAATTAAATCTCATCTTAAGAGTGAAAACTTTAAAGCTAAACTATGTTTCCTAAAGGTAGAACTTACACTAAATCTTGTTAACTTTGAAGGTCTTAAAATTTAACTAAAGCCCATTATCTAGGAGGCCTGAGAATTTTAAATTAAATCTCATAATCCAGGAGGGTCCGGAAAAGCCGAGAATAAACTTTCCTGAGCCATACTTCCTTCCTGGAGGATCTCTACAGAACGAACAAAATTCCTTGCCCCTGAACCATGCTTTTCCTCATGGAGGGTTCCTGTAGATCGAACAAATTTTTCTTTCCCCTTCTCAAACCGCCTTTGTGCTGACAAAATTTGGGCACGACACTTGAAAAAAAATTCAAACTTCCAGGCTTTGATTTGGACACAATTTTCGTCCCTATTTCAAACAAAGAAAACTTGTGAGTTTATAAATATGATGGTTTATTTGTGGCCTTGACTTTTTGGGCGATTGCTCCTTCACTTCCCATGATAACTTTGATTTTAACTCGAAAGACCTTGCTTGTATGTGACTAACCACTTTCTCTGCCACCCTTTTCACAGAAAATACCTCTGATCCGTTCAAACCCAACATCATCTATTTGTTGTATTTTGCTCATGAATTGACTTTTACCGAACCTTTGTATTCCACATGAATTCCAAAGCACGTTGATTGTTACCAACTCAGTACGTGTATTATTTTTCCCCAACGTATGCCACTGACCTTGGCCTTAAGGTCTATTGCTCCTCCACTTGCCCTGATAACTTTGATTTCCGCTTGGAGGACCTTGCTTGTCATTGGTTAACCACTTTCTTTGTCAACCTTATCACAGAAAATACCTTTGATCTGTTCACCCAACATTCTCGATCTGTTGCATTGTTCATGAATTGAGATATACCAAACCTTTGTATTTCACATGAATCCCAAAGCATGTTAATCATTGCCAACTCAGTGTGCATGCTGTTCTTTCTTGACTTATCTCACTTTGATGGGTTAGCTAGATCCTGTTTTGTGCAATTGGAAAGTTGGTGGAAAATTTTGAAGTCATTTCTCACTTGTTCTGACCAAACAGACTCAAGAAGAGGAAGTAAACAAAACAAAAGGAACAGAGTAAAGGACAATGGAAAGAGATGATTCCTAAAAAGAAAACTAAAAGTAGAAACTTATCAGATGCGGATACCAACTCTAATGACCATGACATGTACTTTTGGATTAAGTGGCCTAATCTGTCAAGCAAGTCTGATGTTTCAACTCTTGTTATACCCCTAAACCGTGAAACGGGGCTTCAATGCTCTGATTATCCTATCTGATTCACGATCCTTATTCGACTTGTAGTGCCCGAAGGGTTTTCACCATCAAGCCTCTCTCATTTTGTTCTCTATCTCAAATCACCATTGCCTTATAGTGCCTGTGAAGGTTTTCACCAATAAGACTCTCTCATTTTATTCTTTTCTTCTTATTTTCTCTGATTTTGCAGATGACAAGGCATTTACAATGGTAAAAACATCATATACTCTTGGCATGTCTAAACTCAGCACTCTCAAAGATTATCTATGAGGTCTTTTTTGGATTGTAATGTGGCTTTTGGACAGGGTTAGAAAGAAAGAATATCATAAAGGTTCAAAATAACTAAGCCAACGGGGTTAATTTATTTACAACTTTTGGAATCCATTCTAAAAACTTTGCCCCAATTTCTAAAACAGGGGAATTTTAATCTATTTTTCCCTTTTTTTTCTTTTTGATGGAGTTACTAAGAAAGACTGCCCCACTCTCGACTTCGTGGGATTATGAAATATTTTGTTTGGTATGACCGAGCCGTAAAGTTGTCTACGTATCTTATGGTGACAAGAATCAGGTCAAACGTAGTTCACAAGACTACTTTTTGTTACTATTTTCCTTTTCTCTTTTTTTTTTCTTTTTCCTTCCTTTTTTTCTTTTTCTCTTTTTTTCTTTATCTCTATTTTTTTTGAATTTTCCTTTTGGAATGAACTTTCTAAAATAAACTTATAGGGTCATGAACTTTTTTTTTAGTACGACTTCAACTTGATTCCAAAAGAGGGGAAGTCAAAGAAATCAGTACAGGTTCAAAAGGGATACCAAAGGGTATAAAGTGTTTGGATAACTGAAAAAGGGCCTCCCAATCTCTAAGAACACCAAGTATAACACATGCAACTTGAAAATGAAAATGAAGATCATGCATAGCATTTCTTTAGCAGCATCGGCATTGGTATCACTGATATGCCTTCCACTTTTTTTAGTACCTTGTCAAGTACAGAACCCTCATTGGGTGATTTCTTCTTCACGATGGATACCCTCCGTCTGTTTGGAGCAAACTCCCTTGATTTTATCTTGTAAATTGAGGTGTACTTGAACTCAAAACTGCTCACTTCAAATCATTGGGATGCACTCTCTTATAACAAATTCTTGTCCTCCCATTAACTTTCCAAACTATCTGCCCCAGTTTCACACAATTTGGGCTTTAAGTAATCTCAAAAATCCCTTTACTTACTTCCCTCAAACGTCCCTATCATCTTCAAAAGTGTTTCATTGCTTCATGATTAGACTAACTTTTAAGACCAGGCTGAGAATTACACGTGCATGTCATGTCGCTAGAGTCAGCAGGAAAAGAACTATAAAAGAAAAAGAGGACAAAACAAAAAATGACTAGAAATGACAGAAAATAGGAAATTGCATTAGACAGCCGATGAAAGGGTTTGAACAACAAAACAAACAAAACACATTGGGGTTATGACCCTGGAAAAACTTAAATAACACTAAAAGGGGTACTACGACTAAATGAACTAGGCAAATAAAAGGATAGAAGGGTTTGAGTCACAAGACAATATCCGGATTACAACCCTGAAATAACCCGAACAACAAAAATGACAACAAAATAAACCACCAAGATTCCTCCCCGGCTAGCCAACAAATGAGCGTCTTTCCAATTACCAATCTCGGCATCTTAGCCACTGAGCTCCACATCAATATTATCAAGACCATTACCAACTTCAATCACATTGTCTTCACCAAGTGGCTCATTAACTCCTTTCACCAAACCTTCATCATTACAAACCATCCCAACAATCTATGCATTGTCACGTACCTGTAGAGGATTATGTGTGACACTTGGGGTATTGCTGTCTTGGACCACAATTATTCCTTCTTGAATCATTCTTTCTACTTCCCTTTTCAAAGCACGACAATCTTCAACATTGTGCCCCTAGGCATTAGAATGATATTCACACCTTTTAGTAGGGTCAAAGCGTCTCGCACGCGGGTCTATATAATTTAGAGGAATAGGTGTAATCATGTCGCAATGCTTTATCTCTCAAACAAGCTTGTTGTCCTATTGGTGTAAAATTATCTTTCAGCCTTTGTTCCCTTCTATACCCTTGGCTTGAATGTGGATTATAGGGCACTTGAAAATTTTACGGAGGTTGGTAAAGCTTTTGCGGTGCTCGTGCTCGCCTTTTGGAGTGACCCAGTGGTTGGACAGATGGACGGATATTGTTCGGAGGATAATACTGGGGTGGATTATGTGGAGTTTGAGGATGTTCATAGGGTCGGTATTGAGGCTGAAAGCATTTAGCATGAATACCCACTGGATCCTGTCATTGGCGGGACTCATCAACATCTTTTCCATCAATGGGAGGACTGTCCCGAGCAATTTGTTCGTTCCATCTGAGCCAAAATTTCCTAAAACTTTTTTTCATCTGAGATAGGGAGGAACGGTCTGGGACGATATCTATATTGTACTGAAAGTGTCTCACAAAATCTTGAGCCATGTCATCCCATATATGTCACTTATCGACATCTTGACGAGTATGCCATTCCAAAGCTGCCCCAGTCAGGCTCTCACTGAAATACGCCATCAACAACTCATTTTTCCCGCCAACACTTCTCATTTCATGGCAATAACCCCTCAGATGGGCTACGGTATCTCCACGTCCGTCATACAAATCAAATTTTGGCATCTTAAACCCAGCAGGCAGTTGGATGTCAGAAACATACACAAGTCATTGTAAGACATGTTAATCTGATTTCCTATCCCTTGCATGTGTCTTAAACACTGCTTTAAGATTTTCACCTTCCTGGTTATCTCATCTTGCTCCACTGTCTTAACAGACTTTTCAGTTTCACCGGGAGGCTCAAAATGAGAAGCGTGAGAGTATGGAACCGAGACCTTGAAAGTTGGTTCTGGAGCACAGTGTTGGGCATCGGGGACTTTGAACACAGTCTCGTTAGAGAATCGAGGAAAAATAGCTGGTGGAGGAGCTACAAGAGCATGAGTGGCCAAAGGAGCGGATATGAGGTGATTTTGACGGGTGGAGTGTGAAAAGGTTGTGGGGAGATATCAGCAGTAGGAAGCTGGATTTGTGACAGTGGCAGCATAGTTGCAAGGTTTTCAGTGTAGTTAGTGGGGAATGAAGGTGGAGGATGCCCCATGATCCAAGACTGATACATTTCTACCATCTACTATTTCAACATTTGGACCTCCCCTTTCAACTCAGATTTTGATTCAACAATTCCCTTAGACAGATCAATGACCATGGCTACCTTGCTCTTTGACCTTGTGTTAAGAACCACAAACCAACTACCCCTCTACTCAATGAAGATAACAAAAAGGAACAAAATGAGGTCATCCCATTAGCATTAGGGCATTTAACAGCTAAAAATATCACATCGCGTGCAATGCACCTAGTAACAATTAATGGTTCTAGAATGATTTCGAGGGTCACCAGGTCATTTGGCATCATCCCAATTTGTTCCCTTCAATCTTCCCTTTTTGTTTCTTTTCTAGCATTTGCTTGCTCATTTTCCTTCTCTTTTTTTTCTTCTAATTATCACTCTTTTCTTTCCATCTCATTTCTCACATCCCATAATTTCACCCTCCTTTTTTTGTTTTTTCTTCTTCTTTTTTTTTCTCTTTTTTCTCTTCTTTTTTCTTTTAATAAAAAAATAATTCAATCGAACCCTATGTAGGTTGCTTACGTATCATGACGCCGCATGAATGAGTCTTTATGTAGTTTGGGAAGATCGGGGATAAAGTAAACAAACTAACATTCTCATTTTCTTTTTTTTTACCTTTCTTTTTACCTTAATGAATATTCTGATGAGAAATTATTAAGGAAAAATTTCTAGAAGAGAAAAATATTTTTGATTCTTTTTTTTTTAGGAAGGAAATCTAAAGAATGACCAAAGAAAAATATTTTGAATTTTCACTTGATATCCCTGAAGAAAGATTTCGAAACAAGAAAAAAGATAAAAAATATTTTTGGATTTCAATTTGATTACATAAGGGAGAAACTCAGAAGATAAACCAAAGATAAAGTATATTATTTTTTTCTTCTATGTACAATATCCTAAAGTTCTAATGAAAATAAAAAGATTTTTTTTCATTTTTCATTAATTTCCCAAAGAAGAACGTCAAAAGAAAATCTTTTTGGATTTTTGGAATTAATACCTTAAAGAAAACTTTTTAATGAGGTACTAAAAGAAAATTCTTTTTTTTTTTTTGAAGTTTTAGTCTTAATATACTAAAGGAAATATACAAGCAATTTTTATTTTGAGTTCTAGACATTAATTTCCTAAGGAAAACCACAAAAGATTTTTTTTTGAACTTGTAGAGTTAGTATTCTAAAAAAACTTCTAACGGAAATATAAAACGCAAAATCTCTTATTCTTTTTTTTTGGATTTTTGAGTTACAACACACTTTTTCATTAAAGTAGAAAGTACAATAACAAAAGACTCGACATTACTGTACAAAACTAGAAAGTAAAAGACGACATAAAATGGAGAATAGACTCAAAACATAAAAAAAAAACAAAAAACAAATCTCCTTAAGCAACTCCTGAATGAGCGATCCTGACTGGATGGTCACGAGGTGTTTGTTATGCTCAAACTCCGGTAAGTAGATCCACACCTGTATGAAAAAAACTGAAACCAACACTATGTGAGACAATAACACTCCCTACTGGACACATGCAAGACATGATTGTGACTGTTTCTCTAAAATAAACTTGTGTGGCTAAAAGTGGCTAAAATGCAAGATTTGGCTAAGACCCCGCGAAGCTAAGAACCTAAGACTCACTAGGAAGACCGGACTCTATGTGGGTTGCCTACGTATCATGCCCCGAAAGACGAGAATCAGGTATGCGTAGTTCGGACAGATTGGATACGGGCGAGAAATAAAAATAACAACTAATTCAAAGAAAAAAATATTTTTGTCTTTTGTTTTGAAAAATGATGAAACAAGTAAACCTTTTTGAATTTTCTTTTCCCCTTTTTTGATTTTTTGATTTTCGGAAAATGATGAAAAAGTGCAAAATCTTTTTTTTTTTTTGAATTTTTTTTCTTAACAAAAATGTGAAAGAAAACATAACTAGGCCATACTTGCTTTATTTTTCACACTTTACCCTCTTTTTTTCTTTTTTTTTTCTTTTTCATTTGCCCTCAACTATCATTGGTCCGCCAAATAACCCTTTTACCCTTGAAGAAATGCAACATGTAGCACGTAGGATGCATCAAGATGGGCTGTTATTTTGGGTACACCTGTCCTAGACGGACCCAACCCCTGTGTTGAGTCCCCAAAGTCAAATGCACGTGATGCAACAAACGTTCTTACTAGGGATCCGGCATGAGGTTATGTTATTCTAGGTTTTAAAACCTGAGTTTATTTGTTCTAGACCTGGCTTACCCAAGCGGACAGCTCGGGCCGGGGGGGCAGCGTACCGGGAATACAAAAGCTTCACCGGCTTTGCAACTTGTCCGAACCTCGTTCTAAAATGGGAATATGATTCTAACAGAAGAGAAGTCACATGAAGTGTACACTTCCCAGATGATTTAGAAGACTCAGAAAGAGGAGGGTTTTGTAACAATTTATATACAGTCCAAACAATATCAAAGCGGTAAAAAGCAACATTTAGCATATTAGGCCCAAACATGTAATAAAACCAGATAATAAATAAAGGCAAATATAACAATTATTCCAAGCTCGAATTCTTGAACCCTAAACCAGAGATTCTGGGTTCGATCCCTAGCAGAGTCGCCAGAGCTGTCACACCTCATTTTTCTACCCCCGGAAGGGTATAAGGGAATTTTTTCCAATTTAAGTGACAATCGAAACGGGATTATTCATATAAAAATCAGAGTCGCCACTTGGGATAGTTTATTGGTGTCCCAAGTCACCAGTTTAATATCTCGAATCGAGGAAGGTTGGACTCTAATTATGGTCTGCGAACGCAGAAATCCGGGTAATGAATTCTGTTAATTGGGGAGAAGGTGTTAGGCATTCCCGGGTTCCGTGGTTCTAGCACGGTCGCTCAACTATTAATATTGGCTCGACTATCTGATTTTAAAATACTTTTAAACCTATGTGCATTTTTAACTTTATCACCGCATTTATTTGTTTAAAGAATTAATTCAAGGTTATTTAAAACACATCGTAAGCCACGCAACATGAAATGCACCCGTGATTCACGACGCGTTCTATTTAACCTTATTAGAGATTAGAATCGGGTCACATGAAATGTACACCCGGGTTGGAGATTACGTATCGTGACTATGCCACGGGAATCATACCCATAGTCACGATGTTTTATTATTCGTGTCTAAAGCAACTAGCGCATTTGAATTATTTTCCTAATCTTTGAAATTATTGTAAAGGTACTGTAAGCACGTGATTTTTGCCCTATATGAGAATTACTCCCAAAAATTCAAAAATAAAATGATTTTTCTTTGGTGTGCAATTTTGTGATATTTTGAATAATTATTTGTAGTTGTCTGTGCGTGTTTATTTGCTAAATTAATAAAAAATACAAAAATATGTCGCATTTTGCATGTAGGATTTAATTCTATAATTGATAATAATTAAATTTGTTTTACAAAAATAAAAAATTTACAAAAATAGGCATCGTTTGCATTTTTAGCATTTAATGTCCAAATATACAATTTTATGCTTAATTAATACTTAATTGTACGTTAATTGTTATTGGGAGTTAATTTGCGCTTTTATAACTTAATTTAGTTCTTAATAATAGTTTAAGTATTTTTATAATTTAGTTTTAGATAAATAAAAGAAGAAAAGAGAGCGAAAATATAAAGAAAGTCGGAATTGGGCCTCTTCTTCAATTTCAAGCAACAGGCCCAAAAAATGGCCCAATCTTCCCTACGACCCAGTCCATTTCAAACTGGGTCAACCCGGTCCATAACCCAACACCCTATTATCTTGCATTTCAAAAAAATAAAACAAAGAAAAACAAAACAAAAAAATTAAGAAAACCCTAAGAAATGCCTAAAGCATCCGCCCCCCCCTATTCTCTTTCTTCTTCCTCAAAACTTCAAGCTCCAATGGCTGCCATAGCCAACCATGTCTACTCACCTTCACACCCGCGCACAACCCCTCCATCGACCACCCTTCGCTAGTAGTCGAATAACCCATCGTCAACGAGCAACCATGGCTGCCCAGCTTCCCGTCGATGACCCACCCCGCTGCCTTCGGCTTCACCATCACCAAAGTCGCAGCTACTTAGTCTTCGACCATGAGCAGCCCAGGCGACCACGCGACTGTTTCTGCTTCATCTTCGTCGTCCGGCGTCAAGCTCGAGCTTGAGCTCGACGTCAATGGCTGCTTTCCTCCTCCCCGCGTAGATGCTCCATTCTTATCTTCCTCCGAGCTGCTGCTGCGCTATTACTTCGCCATCAACCTACTGACCCATCTGCTTCCGTTGCTGCCTTCATCTTTTTCACGCGAACAAACCAAACGAACCCCCAGCTGCTTCGTCGTCGCTTCTGCTGCGCGTCCACCATTTACGCGGTCAGAATGCTGTTGCGTTCTTCTTCGCCATGGTTGTTGCTGGACGTTGTTGCCTCACCCTCATCTTCTTCCTTCTGCTTCGCGTACAAAACCAAATGCACCCCCCAGCTACTTTTGTTTTGTTCGCTGCTGCCCGCACCCTTAAGTCGGCGTTGCATCAGCTTGCTTCTTAGATTCGTTCATCGTCGTGTGGTCGAGCTTTGGTCGAAGTTCGTCGAGTCAGTGCATACACTCTTCGTTTCAGTCCGGTTAGTAGTTTTTGAATTTTATTTTTGTCCGTATTTTGTTTTGATATTTCTTGAATCTAAAATCAACAAATGTTTGTTTTGTTTATCGTTTGAATTAATTTTTACTTTGTTCATGTGTTTTGTTAAATTAATTTTCAGATTTCAAATGGAAGTTAATTAGTTGTTTTTCATGTTTATTTCATGTTTGTATTATTGTTTAGATAAATATTTGTTAGTTTTAATATTTGTTAGATTCAAATTGAAATTTAATTAATTGTTTCTTCAATTTATTTCATGTATTTGATATATTTTCCGGAAATTGTTAATATTGTTAAGTTCAAGTTTAAATTCATAATTGTTTCTTCTTAGTTTTTGTTTTGTCATTTGCCTAAAAGAATTTAGTTGTAATAAGGAAAGTATGTTGGTTTTAGTCATTTGAATCCGTCGTTTTTATTTTTAGATTTAATTCATGTTCATATTATGTTTGTTTGATTTTGAATCCGTTTGATTTTGAATCCGAAATGTGTATAGTTTGATTCCTTGATTACCATTTATGATTATTTCTTGAATTGTTCTCATAATCTTGTTTAAAGTTTAATATAAGAATTGTTTGTTGTAATGTTGTTAGAGTTGATTTTAAGTTCAATATGATTGAATTTAGAAATCTTCATACTTTGTTTGTTGTTGGTGTTGAATCCGAAAATAGGATTGTTTGTTGCTAAAATATTGTTCAATCAAATTTTAGTTGTTCTTGGTTGTTCAATTTGTGTTCATGTGATTTGTTGTTGAAATGTTGTTAAAATCATGTTCATGTGATATTGTTGTTATGATGTTCATCCGTGTTCATATTGTTGTTTGAACATTGTTAGAAATTGATCATATTGTCTATATTTTGGTTAAGTTTGATTAATTGATGTGTTATAGCTGATGGGTAGTTTGGTAAATTTGTAATACGTTCAGGGGTAGTTTGGTAATTTCAGTAAGGTCGGAAGGAGTAGTTTAGGAATTGTACATTTTGTAATTGTTTATTTGAAGCATGGGGGACAAAATGAAATGGGGTGGGTTGTGATATGATTATTTAATATAAAGGGGGGTCAAGATTTAATTTAAAGGGGAATCTTGCATTATTTTATTTGAAGCATGGGGGACAAAATATAATGGGGTGGTGTGATATATTTATTTAATGTAATGGGGATGAGTGGGAAGATAATGGGTTTGGTAGAGAAAGGGGTTGATTTTAATTGATTAAAGGGTGGGGATTATATATAGAGAGGTCTGAAAAATCAGAAGGGGAGACAGAGAAAAAAAAAGAGAGATTAAAAAAAAAAGAGCTGAACATTTATTCCGAAAAAAACATTGAAACTCTCAAGAAAAGAAAAACATACAAAGAAAAAATAAAAAAAAAAGTTGAAAATTAGAAGAGAAAGTAGTACACACCTGATAAATATTCTGGTATACAGGTGTAGAAATTAAGGGTTGAAGATTAACTAGCCTTTCAAAAATTTGAAAATTTCCCTTGGTTTCTGTCCATTATTTTCGGCATTCCTGGATTTTATTTTGAATTTTTCAAAGCTGTCACTGGGATTTTCGTTGACTGGTTATTGCTGGTTATTGTTGCTGTTGCTGTGTTACGTATTACGTTGCTGACTTTCTTCTTCTTATATTGACAATATCAGGTACACAACTGTAATTTTGGCATTTTGTAAGCTGAAATGAAGAATGAAGTGTTAAATTTTTAATTTAGTTTAATTTAATTTTTTGTATTGTATTTAGGTTATTCATGTATTATTATTCTGTAAATCACTGTCATTTGACATAACTAGGCATATTATAGCGACATATTAAATAACGCCTTAACCAGATTATTAAGAAATATATTTAAGCTTGATTATTAATTGAAACTGTTTAAATAAAAAAAAATAGAAGAAATAACGTAAAAATGGGGTTATTGAATCAGTTTGGCAAAAATTAACTAAATTCCTTATTCATAAGGTTTTTCGTCAACGATAAGTTAATCGGAATCATGTAGTCAATTTCAGTTAAAACATAAATTAGTTTGCGAACAAGTATTAGGATATGATGTGAATTAAAACAAAGTTAGTTAAGGTTAAATTGTTTAAATTTTTTAGAAATATGGTTTAGTAATCAAGTTTTTTTTTCTTTCTTTTTCTTTCTTTCAATTTTCAGTATTTGTAAATAATTAGTTTCAATAAGCTTAAGTCTTACTAACAATTTGAATTTTAATCCAACTATAGGATAATTTTTTTATTTTATTTTTTATTTTATTTTTCGACAATTCCATGTTGTATTTATGATTATAATTTTATTATTTTCTGTTAATATTTGTTTTTCTCTTCTATTTAATATGTTATTTTCAAGAATGTAGATATTGATTTTATATTTATAGATAAACTTGGTAATAATAAAAAGGTAGTCATTAAGGGATATTCTTAAAAGAAGGAAGGATTTCGCTAAAAATAAATAGATGTAAATAATACAAATTTACAGGATTCTCCAATCTCATTTATTTATTTAATTATTTAAAAAAAAATTACTTAGAATTTGGGATGGATTGTTTAGTGAATTTCACTTCCTTCCCCAAAGATAATGACGCGCTAGACTCTTTAGGCGCGATTTAATTAATTTTACCTTCTTAAACTCGGATGCGCATTTCATGCGACCCAAATCTAAATCCTAAAACATCAAATAAAATATATTTCGGATTGTGGGTGCATTTCATGTGACACAGTCCAAAGATATGTTTTAAGCGATGTTCACATTCCTAAAAAATAATGATAATAAAGCGGTAAAAGATAATTGCACATGGTTCATAATTGTATTAAAAATCAGATAAATAAGCCGAATATAACAGTTGAGCGACCGTGCTAGAACCACGGAACTCGGGAATGCCTAACACCTTCTCCCGGGTTAACAGAATTCCTTATCCGGATTTCTGGTACGCAGACTGTAATATAGAGTCATTCTTTTCCTCGATTCGGGATTAAAATTGGTGACTTGGGACACCCTAAATCTCCCAAGTGACGACTCTGAAATAAATAAACTCATCCCGTTTCGATTGTCCTTTAATTGGAAAAACTCCCCTGCGCCCCCGCGGGGGCAGAAAAAGGAGGTGTGACAGCTCTGGCGACTCTGCTGGGGAGTAACTTAACCCAGAACCAGTGGTTCAGGGTTAGAAATTCGAGCTCATATAAATTGTTATATTTGGTTTTATCTGATTTTTACATGTTTGAGCCTAATGTGCTAAATGCTGCTTTTACCGCTTTGATATTACGTGAACTGTGTATAAACTGTGCCGAAACCCATTTCCTCTCTGAGTCTTCTAAATCATGAAGAAGGGTGTACTTCGTACGACTTCTTTTCTGTATAGTGTAAAATCCCAATTTAGAACGAGGTTCGGACAAGTTGCTAAGCCGGTGAAGCTTCTGTATTCCCGGTACGCTACCCCCCTCGGCTCGAGCTGTCCGCTCGGGTAAGCCAGGTCTAGAACAAACACCCAGGTTCTGAACCTAGTATAACAAAGCCACATGCCGGATCCCTAGTAGGAACGTTTGTTTGCATCACGTGCATCTGACTTTGGAGGCTCAACACAGGGGTTGGGTCTGTCTAGGACAGGTGCACCAAAAATGAAAATGACCATCCTGATGCATCTTATTTGTTTTATGTGCATTTATTTGTTCGGTCTTGCATGTTGACCAGCTTCTGAGTCTCGGGAGTGTAAAAAATAAAATAAAATAAAAATAGCAAGTGGAAAGTTAGATGATTAATTTAGAAAAATCAGTGTCCAAGTACTGTCAAAATGTTGCCGAAATTTTTTTAACATATATATTTTTACTTTAAGAATTGTTTGTTTGCCTAGAAAGCAGAAAGTGTGTAGGAATAAGTCTTTTATTTTAATTTGCTTTATTTTCAAAAAAAAAAATGAAAAAGGAAAATAGTTTTTTTTGCTATAAAAGAAAAAGGAAAAAATTTGTTTGTTTTCAAAAATTAGTTAGTTTATAGCCTGAACTACGCGGGTCTGATTCTCACCGGATGTGAGATCAGAGGCAAACCTCTTTGGTTTCGGCTCACCGTATTCAAAAAAAAAATCCAAAAATATTTAACATTACTCACTTCTTTAGAAAGTTTTTCTTTTAGACCTCAATTTTTTTTTTAAAAAAAATTCATTTTTATCTCAAAATCCCAATTATTTGTTTAAAAGATATTCAAAATAAAATTTAAAAATATTTTTTTTCTGTAGTATTTCTTTCATAAATTCAGAATATTAGTTCAAATATATTTCCTTTCTCCTTAAAAGTTTTTTTCAAAAAAAAAAATAATAATTAAAATCCAAAAAATATTTCTTTAGAATATAGATAGTTTTTAAGTCAAATAAAAGTTTTTCCTTCTTTAATCACTATAATAAATGTGCAGGATGAGCACAAGTCAAAATGAACCATTCTCAGTGTGTAGCGAGGTCCCTTTGCAACTCCACATGTGGTGGAATGATATGGGAAAGGATAGTATAAAGATAGTGGAAAGAGTTTTGGGAGGTTTTGTCGATCTGTTGAATATCAAGCCAAGGACAGATATCATCGAGGCTCTAATACCTTTCTGGGACCCAACACACAACGTGTTTCGTTTTGCTGACTTTGAACTTTTACCTACACTAGAGGAAGTCGCCGGATATGCAGGGTTGAATGGGAAACTAAGAGGGCAATATTTACTTTCACCAAGACCAGTATCTCCGCACGCGTTCTTGGATTTGCTAAGCATTAGTCGGAAGGTGCAGAATGATGATTTGTCGAAGGGATGTTGTACTCTCCAATTCTTGTATCAACGGTACGGAATTCCTCAGGGTTTGGAAGAACCAAACCTCGGATTAATTCACACTGGGAACAGAATCAAGTGGGAAGCAAGACGTACTTTGGCATTTATCATAGCATTTCTGGGAGTTGTGGTCTGTCCCCGCAAAGATAAAAAAATAGAGATAGGCCTTGTAGGGATGGCCGATGTTGCAATCAAAAGAACCGACAGTACTGTGGTTCCTTTGATTTTGTCCGAAATCTACCGAGCTTTAACTATATGCCGAGAAGGAGGCAAGTTCTTTCAGGGATGCAATCTGTTACTCCAGCTGTGGATGCAAGAACACCTTCATCACCGAGTGGGATACATGAACCACGGGTTGACTGAGAGAAACTGCATTAGCGGCTTTGAGAAACGAATGACAGGCGTCATATTTCCCGAAGGCGTCGAAGCAACACAATTGAGGTCAACAACAGCCGACCAAGTTGAATGGGCATTTGGGTGGTTGAATGATACTGAGGTAATATACATGGCGGCCGAGGAATGTCATGTTCTTTTGATGGGACTTCGTAGCATCCAGCCATATGCCCCTCATCGGGTACTGCGCCAACTAGGAAGATTTCAGGTAATTCCCACTGATGAGGATCTAAGCAAGCACGCCATTGAGTTGAGTCCAGGAGTCGTGTTCCCCGAAGGAAAAATTAGAAAGCTGTGGCACGAATGTAGATTCCTTGAACCCAAGACTATGGTTCGAGAGTTGGCTAAGGGTGAGGTAGACCCAAAATACGATGTTTGGTTCGGGAAAAGATTCCAGATTCGTCAGAGGCCTGCCAAAAGAGCTCACGTCCAACAATTTACGGATGATTCGCAGGAACAGTGGGGCTGGTTAGTGAGAGAGGAAGGCTACCGGGTTGAAATCGGGAAGCTGAAGTGACAAATTGAAAGGCTTATGTTTGAAAACAACGTTCAAGTAGCCTCAGAGCAGGGTGAGAAGAACAAATTAGCCAAAGAAAACCAGGCACTGAAAGCCCGAATTCGCCAAGTCGGTAAGAGTGATAGCGACCGACAGAAACGTCGCTCTGATGAAAGGTTGATAGCGGAATTGAGAAATCAAGTCAGCCAAAGCCGAGAAGACTTGGAGAGATCCCAGGCTTGTATAACAAGAATGCGGGTCAGGTGGGCCACAGTTACAACATCACGGAGAGAGCACCTATGGAAAGTAAAAAGGGACTACGAAATGAGTGTTGCGACATTGAGAGAGATAAACTCCATTCTCAATAATCAGGTCCTCAAACAAGCCCAGGATGCTAGAACAGATAGAGAACGCTGCTATGAGTCGATATCCCGGATGGAAGAACAAATGGAGAGGTTCCAAGAGCAGCTCATTGACAATACTCGAATATTGGGACTAAAGAATCAACGGATAGAACAGCTGTGCATAGAGAGGGATAGAATCAGGGGTAGGATCAATGATATAGGGCGCTATATCACCACGAAGTGCCTAACATGTGAAGAGATGCCTCGTGATATCCTTTTTGCCTCAGTCATGGGTTATGTCCATCAGATCATGGAGGAACTAAAAAGCTTGCAAAGAAGCCTGGCCCCCAAGCCCGCGGAAAGGCCGAATGATGCCTCGCGGGCACCAAAATTCAAAGCTTTAATGTATCCCTAGTTCAATCTTGCACTTGTTTGTTTTTTTCGAGTCTGTTGTCTACCCATATGTTTTTTTTTCTTCAAACATTCTCAAAATATATATATATATATATATATATATATATATATATATATATAAAGTCTGTATTTTTTGTTTTTTCTGTGATGGCTTGTAATAGCATTATCTTGAGTAATAAAAAAAAAATTGGTCTTATGGCACGAACTACGCTTGGTCTGATTCGTGCGGGGTCACGATACGTAGGCAATCTCTATAGGATTCGACCGTAATTAAAAAAAAAAGAAAAAAAAAGGAAGAATATATATTTGTCAGAGCAAAAATAAGTCGGGATGATGCATGCGGTCAGAGCAAAAGCATGTTAGAAATGATTAACTGCCTAGGAGCATTGCATCCCCCTAACGTGCAATTACAATATCTGTTAAGACTCTAACACTGACAAGTTTGTTGTTTTTCCAATCAATATCAGTTAGTTGTTAGAGCGTACTGGCACTGTACCATTATCAAACAAGATCAAAAGGTCCTATACCAGAAAGCATGACTGGGTCAGACAACAGCGTTGAGTCAGAAAAAACGGCCAATCAGATGCTGAAGGAAGCCCTGGAGAAAATGGAAAAAATGAGGCTAGAAATGAATGAAATGCAGATAGCCTTAGCTAGAGCCCAGAAGGGGCAAGAACTACCCGTTACTCCTACCCTCCAACCAGTACACACGCCGGAATACCCCTCTCCCGGTCCTTCAACAAGTTTCCCAAGCCATCACTATTATCAGGGAAGAGAGGCTTATGATTCCCAAGCTCCACCACCCACTCAAAACCCTCCTCCACCAAATGTTCCCGTCTTTGTGGCACCTCCCCCAGCCCCATTGCACAGATCATCTAGTGAGCCACTGTTTCAGGCTCACGATACACAATATTACCCCCCTGAACTCACATTCAAAGCACCCGAGCCACATACCTATAAACCCCACTTTGAGGTCCCGGCGGAGATTGAAAAGCCGGCTAAGAGCCCAGAGCAGGACGAGGTGATGCGGAAATTTAAAAGCCTGGAGCAATCCTTCAGGAACATACACGAGTTAGGTAACCAGGTCAGCGTGGCTTACAAGGATCTATGCCCTTTCCCTGACGTTCAATTACCAGCAGGGTTCAAGATGCCCAAGTTCGATTTATACGAAGGGCATGGTGATCCTATGGCACATCTACGGGGTTTTTGTAGCAAAATGAGGGGAGCAGGGGGCAAAGATGAGCTATTAATAGCTTACTTTGGCCAGAGTTTGAGCGGGTCGGCATTAGAGTGGTATACAAGACAAGATCCGAGCAGGTGGTACACCTGGGATGACTTGGCACAGGCTTTCGCAGGACATTTCCAATACAACCTTGAGATAGTCCCAGACCGTCTCACATTGCTAAAGCTCGAGAAGAAACCCGGAGAGAGCTTCCGGGAATTTGGGTTCCGATGGAGAGAACAGGCAGCCAGAGTTGATCCCCCAATGAGAGAAGGAGAAATGGTGGATTACTTCTTACAAACTCTCGAGCCAACTTACTTTGGTCACTTGGTGACGTCAGTTGGCAAATCATTTAATGAAGTGGTGAAAATGGGAGGTATGATAGAAGAGGGACTTAAGTCCAATAAGATCCTGAGTTATTCGGCAATTAAGGCAACAACTCAGGCTATTCAGAGCGGCACGGGAGGTGTGCTAGGGAAGAAAAGGAGAGAGGAGGTCACGACATTAGAGGCCGACAATTGGTCCAGATCTAGAGGTCCTTCCCCTCATTACCAACCCAGACCCCATCGTCTAAACTACCCACACATTCCAAATTACCCTCCACAACCCTACTACCAACCACAAGAACAACATTTCACCGTCCATCAAGCCCAGACATACACCCAACCTCCGGTTCGCCCACAATGGCGCTCGCCGGTTCCCCACAATACATACCCACCTCCACATAACACATACCCACCACCACAAAACACCTATCCACCACCAAGAGCCTACAGGAACCCTCCAGGGATGGGTTTCAGGGGAAATCCGGCCGCCAGAAATGAAATATTGCAGAGGCAAAGAACTTTTACTGAGTTGGGGGAAACTTATATTGCCTTGTTCCACAAATTGAGGCAGTTGGGTTTATTAAATCCTGTTGAGCCTAGATTATCAAATCCCTTACCCCAAAATATGGATCACTCGGTAAGATGTGAATATTGTTCGGGAGCTCCCGGACATGATACCGAGAAATGTTGGAGGTTGAAACATGCAATACAAGATCTTATTGATACCAACAAGATCGAGGTACAGGCACCGGAGGCACCCAACATTAACCAGAACCCATTGCCAAAGCACCCTGAAGCCCACATGATCGAACTTGTGCACGAAGGAGGGGAGCCGAAGAAACCCTCACAGACAGTGATGATGATCCGTGCCACTCCGAAAGAAAAATCGATCAATGAGGAAGCAGGGGTACAGTTGAAGGGGGAAGATGTCAAGCCAGTGGTGATATTGGGGAAGAATCCATCTGCCGTTACAAGGAAACAAGAACCAGCCAAGTTGGTAATAACGGGAGCATCATCTGCACCCGTGGTTGTTGTGAAGGGGGTCTGCAGGGAACCGGTCATCATAAAACCAGTAGTCCAAACACCAGTGATTGATAGCAAGGCTGTGCCTTGGAAGTATGAGAAGGCAGTGGTGATGTACAAGGGACAACAAGTGGAGGAGAATAGTTGTGAGGCGCAGGGACTGACTCGATCAGGACGGTGTTTTGCTCCGGCGGAGTTGAGAAGACCCAATCCAGCTGCAACAAAGAAACCTGTGTCAGAAGAAGAAGCTGAGGATTTCTTAAAGAAGATGAAAGTGCAGGATTACTCAGTGGTCGAACAGTTGAAGAAAACACCGGCCCAGATCTCACTGCTATCATTATTAATCCATTCGGATGAACATCGTCGGGCCCTAATGAAGATACTGAATGAAGCTCATGTGCCCAATGAGATTTCTGTAAATCACCTGGAAACAATTGCCAACAAAATTTTCGAGGTGAACAGGGTAACATTTTCAGATGATGATCTGCCAGTGGAGGGCACGGAGCATAATAAAGCTCTCTACCTAACTGTCAAATGTGAAGATTCGGCAGTTACTCGGGCATTGATGGATAACGGCTCAAGTGCCAATATTTGTCCATTATCCACCCTGAACCAATTGAAGATCGACCACGGAAGAATCCACAAGAATAGCATTTGCGTCCGAGGATTTGACGGAAATGGAACAGCCACCGTGGGGGATATTGTACTTGAGTTGACCATCGGTCCAGTCCAGTTTACCATGGAATTCCAGGTATTAGATGCTACGGTATCTTATAACCTTCTGTTGGGACGACCATGGATCCATGCAGCCAAAGCAGTGCCATCCACCTTGCATCAGATGGTCAAGTTCGAGTGGGATAGACAAGAGGTCGTGTTACACGGCGAGGACACTGCGTGCACCGTAGGAGGCGCCATTGTACCCTTCATAGAGACCAATGATGACAAAGGTCCATGGGTCTACCAGATTTTTGATGCAGTGTCGGCAAACAAGATCCCCGAGGGTGAAATCATTTAGCATCCTAGGATAGCTTCCGCAACGGTTATGATGGTTTCAAAAATGCTGGGTAATGGGTTTATGCCAGGAAAAGGCTTGGGAGCTGAACTTCAGGGAATTGTTCAACCTGTTTCCTTGCCCAAGAATTTGGAGACCTTTGGGTTGGGGTTCAAACCGACTGTGGCAGATGTAAAACGAGCGCGGAAAATGAAGAAGAAAGTTTGGTTTCTTCCCAAACCTGTGCCACGTCTCTCAAGATCTTTTGTTAGAGCAAGCGCCAAGGGGTCACCAGTCCCGAAAGTTCTCGGGCCATTGATTGGGATTGACGGGGATCTGAATCAGAGCTTCGAAAGATTGTTCACTGATGTCAATATGGTAGAAGTCGGAGAGGGTTCCAGCGGAACAGACATACAGTTTATGGGGCCTGAGGCCAAAACCAACAATTGGACGGTTACTCCTCTTCCTACTCGGGGAGAGTCCTGGTAGTAGGCTTTGATTTTTGCTTTCTTATTTTTCGGATTATTCAGGGTGTAATCCAAATCTTATTTTGTCTTGTAAAAGTGTGAACCCTGTTATCCCGCATTTTAATAAAATTCTTTTCTTGTCTCATTTTAATTTTGTTTTATTCTTTTCTCTTTCTGAACAGTTCTCTTTTTACTGGTTCTAATGACATGGCATGCACGACGGATCTTCGACCTAGTCTAATAAATCAATCTGACTCTGATTTAATGATACAAGAGATCGATTATGACGATGAGTCTGAATATGATGAGGATAAAGCCTTCGAAGAAATAAACCGAGAACTATGCCAATTTGAAGAGAAACCCAAGCCTAATCTGAATGACACCGAGGCTGTAAATCTAGGGGATGCGGATAATGTCCGAGAAACCAAAATCAGCATCCACATTGAGCCTGGCATCAGGGAAGAATTAATCAAAGCACTCATTGAGTTTAAAGATGTTTTTGCATGGTCGTATGACGACATGCCGGGTTTAAGCACCAAGCTAGTGGTTCACAAATTGCCCATTGACCCGGCATGCCTTCCCATCAAGCAGAAACTGAGGAAGTTCAAGACAGATATGAGTGTGAAGATTAAAGAAGAAGTAACCAAGCAGCTGCAAGCAAAGGTTATTCGGGTCTCTCGATATCCTGATTGGTTGGCTAATGTGGTGCCAGTACCAAAGAAAGATGGGAAGATCAGGGTATGCGTCGACTACCGTAATCTGAACAGGGCAAGCCCAAAGGATAACTTTCCATTGCCCAATATCCATATCTTGATCGACAATTGCGCCGGGCGAGAAATCGGCTCCTTTGTGGATTGCTACGCTGGGTATCATCAGATTTTGATGGATGAAGAAGATGCAGAGAAAACAGCTTTCATTACGCCATGGGGGACTTATTGTTATCGGGTAATGCCATTCGGTTTGAAGAACGCTGGGGCAACATACATGAGAGCAATGACTACTGTGTTCCATGATATGATACACAAAGAGATCGAAGTGTACGTAGATGATGTGATCATCAAATCCAAGCGTCAGGAAGACCACGTAGCAGACCTTAGGAAGTTTTTCCAAAGACTTCGAAGGTACGACATTAAGCTCAACCCAGCCAAATGTGCATTTGGTGTTCCATCTGGAAAGCTGTTAGGATTTATCGTCAGTCGGCGAGACATTGAGTTGGATCCGTCAAAGATCAAATCTATCCAGGAATTGCCGCCACCGAGGAACAAAACAGAAGTAATGAGTCTGTTGGGAAGGTTGAACTATATCAGCAGATTCATCGCTCAGCTCACAACAACTTGTGAACCCATCTTTCGATTGCTGAGGAAAGATGCCGTGATAGAATGGACGGCAGAATGTCAGGAGGCATTTGACCAGATCAAAGGTTATTTATCCAATCCACCTGTATTGGTTCCACCTGAGTCGGGGAGGCCATTAATCCTTTATCTAACGGTCCTGGATCATTCGTTTGGTTGCGTGTTGGGTCAACACGACATCACAGGAAGAAAAGAGCAAGCCATCTATTATCTCAGCAAGAAGTTTATAGTCTATGAGAATAAGTACACTCAACTTGAGAAGACATGTTGTGCTCTAACTTGGGTAGCACAGAAGTTTAAGCATTATCTGTCGTCACATACTACATACCTTATTTCACGTCTGGATCCATTAAAGTATATTTTCCAGAAGCCTATGCCCACAGGAAGATTGGCAAAATGGAAGATATTACTCACAGAGTTCGACATTGTCTATGTGACGAGGACGGCCATGAAAGCCCAAGCATTGGCCGATCATTTGGCTGAGAATCCTATTGATGAAGAATACAAGCCTTTGAGGACGTATTTTCCAGATGAAGAAGTGATACATATAGAGGAGTTAGAACTGAATGAGGAACCAGGGTGGAAGCTTTTCTTTGACGGGGCTGCTAATGCAAAAGGAGTTGGAGTAGGAGCAGTACTTATTTCAGAAACAGGACATCACTATCCTGTTACAGCTCAGCTACATTTCTATTGTACCAACAACATGGCTGAATATGAGGCATGTATTTTGGGACTACGATTGGCTGCAGACATGGATGTTCAGGACGTCTTGGTCTTGGGAGACTCGGACCTCCTAATACATCAGATCCAGGGTGAATGGGAAACACGGGATTTGAAGCTTATACCATATCGACAGTGTTTGCACGATCTGAGCAAGCGATTTCGATCAGTGAAGTTCAGACACATCCCGAGAGTTCACAATGAGGTTGCTGATGCTTTGGCCACTTTAGCATCGATGTTGCACCATCCAGACAAAATCCATGTTGACCCATTGTATATTCAGGTTCGTAATCAGCATGCCTACTGCAACATAATAGAAGAAGAAATAGATGGCGAGCCATGGTTTTATGATATCAAGGAATACCTCAGGATGGGGATATACCCGGAGCAGGCAAACGGAGATCAAAAGAGAGCCATTCGACGACTGGCAAATGGATTTTTCCTCAGTGGAGGAATGTTGTACAAAAGAACCCCAGATCTGGGATTGCTGAGATGTATTGATGCAGGTCAAGCCACGATAGTGATGACAGAGGTACATGCTGGAGTCTGTGGGCCCCATATGAGCGGATATGTGTTGGCAAAGAAGATTCTGCGAGCGGGATATTATTGGCTCACTATGGAGCATGATTGTATCAGTTTCGTACGAAAATGCCATCAGTGTCAGATACACGGAGATCTGATTCATTCTCCACCAACGGAATTGCACACAATGTCCGCACCATGGCCATTTGTAGCATGGGGCATGGATGTCATTGGGCCTATCGAGTCGGCAGCTTCGAACGGTCACAGGTTCATTCTGGTAGCCATCGATTATTTCACTAAGTGGGTTGAAGCCAAAACTTTCAAGTCTGTAACCAAGAAGGCAGTGGTGGATTTCGTCCATTACCATATCATTTGTAGATTTGGGATCCCAAAAATAATAATCACGGACAATGGTGCTAATCTTAACAGCAACTTGATGAGAGAAGTATGTGAACAGTTTAAGATTACACACCGTAATTCCACCCCGTATCGGCCCAAGGCGAATGGAGCAGTTGAGGCAGCCAACAAAAATATAAAGAAGATATTGAGGAAAATTATTGAAGGATCCAGACAATGGCATGAAAAGCTATCATTTGCGTTGTTAGGATACCGCACTACTGTTCGTACTTCAATAGGTGTGACTCCTTATTTGTTGGTATACGGAACCGAAGCAGTAATACCAGCAGAAGTTGAAATTCCTTCACTTCGAATTATCGCTGAGGCCGGGATTGACGATGATGAATGGGTCAAAGCCCGACTAGAGCAGCTGAGTTTAATGGATGAAAAAAGATTGGCAGCAGTATGTCATGGCCAGTTATATCAAAAGAGAATGGCAAGAGCATACAATAAGAAGGTGCGCCCCAGAAAATTTGAAGTAGGGCAACAAGTATTGAAACGGATCCTCCCACATCAGTTTGAGGCAAAAGGCAAGTTCGCCCCGAATTGGCAAGGGCCGTATATTGTGACCAGAGTATTATCCAACGGCGCTTTACGTCTGACAGATGTTGAAGGAAGATGCGTCGACATGGCTATCAATTCTGATGCAGTCAAAAGATATTATGTGTAATTTCTTTTGTTGTTTATTTGTTTGTTTGTACTTAGTGCTTATCGGATAATGAAATGACGGAGACAATTCTTTCTTCTATCCAAACACTTTTAACCTTTGCTTTACCCCTTTGAGCCATACTTATCTTTTTATACCCCTCTCTTGGAATCATTAATGAAAAAATGTATGGAAAAAAAAACTTTTTGAAGGTCGCAAGAAAACAAAGGAGTCAGTGAACTACGTTCGACCTGATTCCTCAAAGAGGATACGTAGGCGCCTCACGGCTCGGTCATAAGGTAACAAAAAAAAATCAAAAGAAAAATCCCCAAGTAAGAAAACTGGGGCAGAAATTATGTTTCTAAATTTTGAAAAAAAAAAAGAGTTTGATTCCAAGAGTTGTAATACTTTACCCATCAAAGTTATTTTGAATTTTATATCCTTTTCTTCTAAAACCTATATTGATATCCAAAAAAAAGACCTCCCAATCAGTGTCCGAGAGGTGTTAAGATAGGCAAATGAAAACCAAGAATAAAACGTTGGTCCCTGACTGAATGAGGATCATGAATTGAAAGAATTAATAGCCAAAAGAATTCCCGGCAGAGAAAATCTTATCGGCAACACTCCAATCCCAAGCTGAGAAAATAAGATGAGAGAGTCTTATCGGCGAAAACCTTCACAGGCGCCATAAGGCGACGTAAGCTGAGAAATACAAAATGAGAGAGTCTTATCGGTGAAAACCTTCACAGGCACCATAAGGCGACGAGAGTTGTGAGAAATGAGAGAGCCTTGTTAGTGAAAACCCCGCGAAGGGCACTATAAGGCGACAAGATAGATTGACGGAAAAGATCCGTATTTTGCGAAGAATTGGGCACCTATTTATCCCCAGCAAGTGAAGACATCAGAAAGTTTGATCGACACAAATAGACTGGGTTGATTAATCCGGAATGCACAACATGATCATTAGAATCGGTTGTATCACCCAGATAAGTTCATTTTTTTTTCCATCATTTGTTCAGAAAGATTTTCTCATTTTTCTATCTTTTCATTTCTTTGTTTAAAAGAATTTTTCTAGAAATTTATGTTTTAAGAAAGGTCTTTCAGAGCTTACTACCAGTTGCCAAAATGGTACAACATAAAAGGTGAAAAGGGCAATCCAGAGACAAGGCAATAAGACAAAAGACGTTGATTGCCAGGCCGAATAATACTGTCCTAAAATGGCAAGGAAAGTACGGGGAAGAGCCAGAAAAAAAAACGAACAAGCAGAAAAACGATCCCCAAGACGATCCCCAACATGGCTTACATGTTGAGGAAATTGTAAGCCAAGTTCCAAGACGATCCCCAGAGTACTCCGACCGAATATCGACCAAGCTCCGAGGTGGTCGGACAACACAGAAGTGGAAGGGAAGAAAGGAAAATCCATCTTCGGCAAAATAACCTCCAGAAATTTTTGAGATACAAAATGGTGAAGGGATAAATGGAAAAACCATCCCCAGCAGAATGTTATCCCCAGCAAATAACATCATCCCCAACAAGTTTTGAGAACGCCGAACAGGAATAAGGGAAAGGGAACAATCATCCCCATCAGGAGTGACATGACCACTCGCCATATTTCAAAAAAAAAAAACTAACTAAATTTTCTTTGATTTGAACAGGAAAATAAAGTGTTGATGATGGCCTAAAGATACGCCATAAGAAAGATCGCCAGAATTGGGGCAGAAAATTTTCTGCCACAAGTGGAAATTTTCTCGGAGAATCGAGGAAACAAATTCAAATTATTCTTTACCAATTAGGCGCCCACCAATATAATGCAGGAATGCATTTATGTTTTCATTTCATGTTCTAGGTCGCCCACCAGTATAATGCGGGCATGCATTTATCTTTTCATTTCATGTTCTAGGTCGCCCACCAGTATAATGCGGGTACGCATTTATGTTTTTATGTTCTAGGTCGCCCACCAGTATAATGCGGGCATGCATTTATCTTTTCATTTCATGTTCTAGGTCGCCCACCAGTATAATGCGGGTACGCATTTATGTTTTTATGTTCTAGGTCGCCCACCAGTATAATGCGGGCATGCATTTATCTTTTCATTTCATGTTCTAGGTCGCCCACCAGTATAATGCGGGTATGCATTTATGTTTTCATTTCATGTTCTAGGTCGCCCACCAGTATAATGCGGGAATACATTTCTGTCTTTTCATTTAAGTTCTAGGTCACCCACCAGTATAATGCGGGTATACATTTATGTTTTCATTTCATGTTCTAGGTCGCCCACCAGTATAATGCGGGTATGCATTTATGTTTTTATGTTCTAGGTCGCCCACCAGTATAATGCGGGTATGAATTTCTCTTTTCATTTCATGTTCTAGGTCGCCCACCAGTATAATGCGGGTATGCATTTATGTTTTCATTTTAAGTTCTAGGTCGCCCACCAGTATAATGCGGGTATGCATTTATGTTTTTATGTTCTAGGTCGCCCACCAGTATAATGCGGGTATACATTTCAGTTTTCCATTTCTAGGTCACCCACCAGTATAATGCGGGAATACATTTCAGTTCTAGGTCGCCCACCAGTAAAATGCGGGAATACATTTAAGTTCTAGGTCGCCCACCAGTATAATGCGGGAATACTTTTAAGTTCTAGGTCGCCCACCAGTAAAATGCGGGAATACATTTAAGTTCTAGGTCGCCCACCAGTATAATGCGGGAATACATTTCAGTTCTAGGCCGCCCACCAGTATAATGAGGGAATACATTTTGTCTTTTAATTTCATGTTCTAGGTCGCCCACCAGTATAATGCGGGAATACATTTCTGTCTTTTCATTTCTGTTCTAGGTCGCCCACCAGTATAATGCGGGCATACATTTCAGTTTTTCATTTCCAGGTCGCCCACCAGTATAATGCGGGTATACATTTTCATTTCATGTCCAGGCGCCCATCTGTATAACGAGAGGAATACTTTTCAGTCTTATACTGCAGATTTTGAAGTCAGTAACCCCACCGGAAGGCAGAAGGTTACAACAAGAATCCCCAGTAGGAAACAATAAAAATCCCAACACCGGAAGGCAGAAGGTGGCAACAAGAAGTCCCAGCGCAAATTCAAGCGCATGAGTCAAAAGAAAGAAAAGACGCGTCTTGATGAATCTGATGAAGATAATCGTGTCCCAAGAGGAACAGCCAAAAAGCTTAATGAAGAAAGCCATGTCCCTAGCGGACCGAACAAAATGACGAAAACTGGTATTAAAAAAAAAAAAAAAACCAAGGGCTAGAAGTCTTGGTAAAAAGGCACCAGAGGAAACACAAAACGACAAAAAGCAAGGCAACCGGAGCAAGGGGGAAAACAGATAAGATTCTGTAATTTCTAGCTTAGTCTAGCTTCTTATTTTTTAAAGCATGGTGTAATAAGGAGGTCAGCAAACAGTAAAAGTAGCATGCAACAGCAGTAACATTGCAGTCCCATGGTAGTCCCAGCTACCAAGACTTCATTGACCTGATTCCTGTTTAACCCAGGATATGTAGGAAACCTTTGAAGCAAAGGTTCGGTCAAATCTTTTTCAAAAAAATGCTTCAACAGAGTACTCGGATGGGCAAAAAATCGCTCGCTTTATCTTTGCACGAAAACCCTTCGTGTCTCCGGGCAAAGAGGGGCAGCTGTAAGCACGTGATTTTTGCCCTATATGAGAATTACTCCCAAAAATTCAAAAATAAAATGATTTTTCTTTGGTGTGCAATTTTGTGATATTTTGAATAATTATTTGTAGTTGTCTGTGCGTGTTTATTTGCTAAATTAATAAAAAATACAAAAATATGTCGCATTTTGCATGTAGGATTTAATTCTATAATTGATAATAATTAAATTTGTTTTACAAAAATAAAAATTTTACAAAATAGGCATCCTTTGCATTTTTAGCATTTAATGTCCAAATATACAATTTTATGCTTAATTAATACTTAATTGTGCGTTAATTGTTATTGGGAGTTAATTTGCGCTTTTATAACTTAATTTAGTTCTTAATAATAGTTTAAGTATTTTTATAATTTAGTTTTAGATAAATAAAAGAAGAAAAGAGAGCGAAAATATAAAGAAAGTCGGAATTGGGCCTCTTCTTCAATTTCAAGCAACAGGCCCAAAAAATGGCCCAATCTTCCCTACGACCCAGTCCATTTCAAACTGGGTCAACCCGGTCCATAACCCAACACCCTATTATCTTGCATTTCAAAAAAATAAAACAAAGAAAAACAAAAAAAAATTAAGAAAACCCTAAGAAATGCCTAAAGCATCCCCCCCTATTCTCTTTCTTCTTCCTCAAAACTTCAAGCTCCAATGGCTGCCATAGCCAACCATGGCTACTCACCTTCACACCCGCGCACAACCCCTCCATCGACCACCCTTCGCTAGTAGTCGAACAACCCATCGTCAACGAGCAACCATGGTTGCCCAGCTTCCCGTCGATGACCCACCCCGCTGCCTTCGGCTTCACCATCACCAAAGTCGCAGCTACTTAGTCTTCGACCATGAGCAGCCCAGGCGACCACGCGACTGTTTCTGCTTCATCTTCGTCGTCCGGCGTCAAGCTCGAGCTTGAGCTCGACGTCAATTGCTGCTTTCCTCCTCCCCGCGTAGATGCTCCATTCTTATCTTCCTCCGAGCTGCTGCTGCGCTATTGATTCGCCATCAACCTACTGACCCATCTGCTTCCGTTGCTGCCTTCATCTTTTTCACGCGAACAAACCAAACGAACCCCCAGCTGCTTCGTCGTCGCTTCTGCTGCGCGTCCACCATTTACGCGGCCAGAATGCTGTTGCGTTCTTCTTCGCCATGGTTGTTGCTGGACGTTGTTGCCTCACCCTCATCTTCTTCCTTCTGCTTCGCGTACAAAACCAAACGCACCCCCCAGCTGCTTTTGTTTTGTTCGCTGCTGCTCGCACCCTTAAGTCGGCGTTGCATCAGCTTGCTTCTTAGATTCGTTCATCGTCGTGTGGTCGAGCTTTGGTCGAAGTTCGTCGACTCAGTGCATACACTCTTCGTTTCAGTCCGGTTAGTAGTTTTTGAATTTTATTTTTGTCCGTATTTTGTTTTGATATTTCTTGAATCTAAAATCAACAAATGTTTGTTTTGTTTATCGTTTGAATTAATTTTTACTTTGTTCATGTGTTTTGTTAAATTAATTTTCAGATTTCAAATGGAAGTTAATTAGTTGTTTTTCATGTTTATTTCATGTTTGTATTATTGTTTAGATAAATATTTGTTAGTTTTAATATTTGTTAGATTCAAATTGAAATTTAATTAATTGTTTCTTCAATTTATTTCATGTATTTGATATATTTTCCGGAAATTGTTAATATTGTTAAGTTCAAGTTTAAATTCATAATTGTTTCTTCTTAGTTTTTGTTTTGTCATTTGCCTAAAAGAATTTAGTTGTAATAAGGAAAGTATGTTGGTTTTAGTCATTTGAATCCGTCGTTTTTATTTTTAGATTTAATTCATGTTCATATTATGTTTGTTTGATTTTGAATCCGTTTGATTTTGAATCCGAAATGTGTATAGTTTGATTCCTTGATTACCATTTATGATTATTTCTTGAATTGTTCTCATAATCTTGTTTAAAGTTTAATATAAGAATTGTTTGTTGTAATGTTGTTAGAGTTGATTTTAAGTTCAATATGATTGAATTTAGAAATCTTCATACTTTGTTTGTTGTTGGTGTTGAATCCGAAAATAGGATTGTTTGTTGCTAAAATATTGTTCAATCAAATTTTAGTTGTTCTTGGTTGTTCAATTTGTGTTCATGTGATTTGTTGTTGAAATGTTGTTAAAATCATGTTCATGTGATATTGTTGTTATGATGTTCATCCGTGTTCATATTGTTGTTTGAACATTGTTAGAAATTGATCATATTGTCTATATTTTGGTTAAGTTTGATTAATCGATGTGTTATAGCTGATGGGTAGTTTGGTAAATTTGTAATACGTTCAGGGGTAGGTTGGTAATTTCAGTAAGGTCGGAAGGGGTAGTTTAGGAATTGTACATTTTGTAATTGTTTATTTGAAGCATGGGGGACAAAATGAAATGGGGTGGGTTGTGATATGATTATTTAATATAAAGGGGGGACAAGATTTAATTTAAAGGGGAATCTTGCATTATTTTATTTGAAGCATGGGGGACAAAATATAATGGGGTGGTGTGATATATTTATTTAATGTAATGGGGATGAGTGGGAAGATAATGGGTTTGGTAGAGAAAGGGATTAATTTTAATTGATTAAAGGGTGGGGATTATATATAGAGAGGTCTGAAAAATCAGAAGAGGAGGACAGAAAAAAAAGAGAGATTAGAAAAAAAAAGAGCTGAACATTTATTCCGAAAAAAACATTGAAACTCTCAAGAAAAGAAAAACATACAAAGAAAAAATAAAAAAAAGTTGAAAATTAGAAGAGAAAGTAGTACACACCTGATAAATATTCTGGTATACAGGTGTAGAAATTAAGGGTTGAAGATTAACTAGCCTTTCAAAAATTTGAAAATTTCCCTTGGTTTCTGTCCATTATTTTCGGCATTCCTGGATTTTATTTTGAATTTTTCAAAGCTGTCACTGGGATTTTCGTTGACTGGTTATTGCTGGTTATTGTTGTTGTTGCTGTGTTACGTATTACGTTGCTGACTTTCTTCTTCTTATATTGACAATATCAGGTACACAACTGTAATTTTGGCATTTTGTAAGCTGAAATGAAGAATGGAGTGTTAAATTTTTAATTTAGTTTAATTTAATTTTTTGTATTGTATTTAGGTTATTCATGTATTATTATTCTGTAAATCACTGTCATTGGCATAACTAGACATATTATAGCGACATATTAAATAACGCCTTAACCAGATTATTAGGAAATATATTTAAGCCTGATTATTAATTGAAACTGTTTAAATAAAAAAAAATAGAAGAAATAACGTAAAAATAGCGTTATTGAATCAGTTTGGCAAAAATTAACTAAATTCCTTATTCATAAGGTTTTTCGTCAACGATAAGTTAATCGGAATCATGTAGTCAATTTCAGTTAAAACATGAATTAGTTTGCGAACAAGTATTAGGATATGATGTGAATTAAAACAAAGTTAGTTAAGGTTAAATTGTTTAAATTTTTTAGAAATATGGTTTAGTAATCAAGTTTTTTTTTCTTTCTTTTTCTTTCTTTCAATTTTCAGTATTTGTAAATAATTAGTTTCAATAAGCTTAAGTCTTACTAACAATTTGAATTTTAATCCAACTATAGGATAATTTTTTTATTTTATTTTTTATTTTATTTTTCGACAATTCCATGTTGTATTTATGATTATAATTTTATTACTTTCTGTTAATATTTGTTTTTCTCTTCTATTTAATATGTTATTTTCAAGAATGTAGATATTGATTTTATATTTATAGATAAACTTGGTAATAATAAAAAGATAGTCATTAAGGGATATTCTTAAAAGAAGGAAGGATTTCGCTAAAAATAAATAGATGTAAATAATACAAATTTACAGGATTTTCCAATCTCATTTATTTATTTAATTATTTAAAAAAAATTACTTAGAATTTGGGATGGATTGTTTAGTGAATTTCACTTCCTTCCCCAAAGATAATGACGCGCTAGACTCTTTAGGCGCGATTTAATTAATTTTACCTTCTTAAACTCGGATGCGCATTTCATGCGACCCAAATCTAAATCCTAAAACATCAAATAAAATATGTTTCGGATTGTGGGTGCATTTCATGTGACACAGTCCAAAGATATGTTTTAAGCGATGTTCACATTCCTAAAAAATAATGATAATAAAGCGGTAAAAGATAAAATTTGCACATGGTTCATAATTGTATTAAAAATCAGATAAATAAGCCGAATATAACAGTTGAGCGACCGTGCTAGAACCACGGAACTCGGGAATGCCTAACACCTTCTCCCGGGTTAACAGAATTCCTTATCCGGATTTCTGGTATGCAGACTGTAATATAGATTCATTCTTTTCCTCGATTCGGGATTAAAATTGGTGACTTGGGACACCCTAAATCTCCCAAGTGGCGACTCTGAAATAATTAAATCAATCCCGTTTCGACTGTCCTTTAATTGGAAAAAACTCCTTGTACCCTCGCGGAGGCGGAAAAAGGAGGTGTGACAGGTACGTGAGTTATGGAATTTATTTGAATAAATCGCGATGTCGCGAACTCGTTGCTTTGTACATATGGAAAATCGTGTCACATGAAACGCACCCGCGACTTACAACACGTTCATCATTGACTCAGGAACTGCAACGAAAGATCGATAATGGAAACTAAGTAGTGGACTAATCTGAATATTAGCACAACCAAGAAACTTTATACTTAAATTATGTAAATCTGAATCACACATTTCAATGATAAAGAAACAAATACATCAAGATCTATTTGTCTTTATGGTAAGTCCTAAAATTCCAAGTAGCAAATTTCATTTGTACTGAAGTTTATTGCGTACTGTCGTTTGAGGATTTTTGGGATTCTACCACAATTTTGAGCATAATCTCCTAATTTGTAACATTTCAAAATGGAGAAGCGCAACAACTAGTAATATACATTGTAGTTTCAAAATATGCAAAGTATAATGACAATTTCGTTTACTTACATTACTTCAACATTCAGTCGATTACTCTAAGACACACATCTGAGCTTTAACCCAATGTACTGATATTTAGATGAGAAATTTTAACTTATAACTTTAATGGAACCTTGAGTTTTTCACTAGATGAACCACATAATATTTGTTCTGGCAATTCTAGCAAAATTTAAACCCAAACATGTTAGAAGCAGTAGGCCGGTATCTCAATATTCATCCAACACATGACACCAAAATCACAAGCAATAGAGAAATAGAGAAGAAATGAACCTGAAATTAGAAAAATAAGTCAACTGATTCAGATATTGACTTCAAAATTCAAGCGAAACAACATCGGCAAAGTCGAGCATGAATCACGAGCAAAATCGAAACCTCGAACGGAGACCTTAATCGACAACTTTAATTCAACATCAACTCCATCCAATTCTTTTTGTATTTTTGGATTCGAACTCAAATCAGGCTAGCAGAAGCTATTTTCTTTAGATTAACCAAACGGGTTTTTTTAAAGAGAAATGAGAGCTCCTTCTCTTTTGTTTTAGGTGTATCGTTCTTCTTTTAGGGAATTTGTGGGGCTGCTGACTTCTAGCTTAGGGAATTTTCTTGGTTGTAGGTCTTTTTTGGTTTTTTGCTAAGTCTCCAAAATGAAGAAGAACGACGGATCTCAGTTCTTTAGCTCTAGGGCATCGTTAGTCTAGGGTCTGATTTTCAGGTCTTAGGATATTAGAGTGTAATTGTTTTATAGGATTTTTTTTAGGTTAGGGGGTATGGGCCTAGGAATAATGAGCTTGGGAATTATGGGCTAGGTCCAAAAATTAGACCCAAAAATGGGATGTTTGAGCCCAAATTTTATTCTTTCACCGTAAACAAGACTAAAAATACGACCTTATTTACTAATTAATCCTACTTAAGTAAAATAGCTATTAAAATAAGACTGACCGTTAAAATAATACTTTTTTGGTATTTTTATAGATTAAAAATGACTACAAAACATTAATGAAACTATTTTTTTGTACTTTTCATTTTCTTATAATAAAATAAAGTAAAAGAGTCAAAATTAATTAAAATAATGATATTAGGCCTAAATTAAATATTTACATGCTAAAATATAAAAAATCTTAGGGAGGGTCAAAAATCACATGTCTACAACGCTAGGATAGAAATGGGCTGAGTGCCCGGAGCCAAATCAATGCAGAAGTCAATATCCCTGTTAGGCGGCATACCCAGCAGGTCTGAAGAAAATATCTCGGGAAACTCACGAACATATGCCATATAGGCCAAACACCCCTTCTCGACCATACGTTGAGCCTTCATATATGAGATAACACTACGGGTAGAATGACCAGGAGTCCATCTCCACTCTAAACGAGGAAAACCCGGCAAGGCTAAGGTCACAGTCTTGGCATGACAGTCCAAGATCGCGTGGTAAGGTGATAACCAATCCATCCCCAATATGACATCAAAATCAGCCATATCCAGAAGTAATAAGTCTACTCGGGTCTCAAGACCCCCAATCACAACTATACAAGAACGATGGACACGATCTACTATAATAGAATCACCCACCGATATAGACACATATACAGGAACACTCAAAGAATCACTAGGCATGATCAAATGCGGTGCAAAATAAGATGACATATATGAGTATGTAGACCCTGGATCAAATAGCACTGAAGCATCCCTACTACAAACCAGAACAGTACCTGTGATAACTGAATCGGAAGCCTCAACCTCGGGTCTGGCTGAAAGAGCATAACATCAGGGCTGGGCCCCACCACCTTGAACTACATCTCTGGGATGGCCTCCTGCTAGTTGGCCTCCACCTCTAGCGGCCTGAGCTCCACCTCTAATACCTCTACCTCCACCTCTAGCGCCTCTGCCTCCACCTCTAGCTGGATGTGTGGGCGGTGGAACACTCGGTACCTGAACCATGGTACGGGAACCTTGGTGCTGAGAACTGCTCGGTGCTCGAGGGCAAAATCTAGCAATATGCCTCGTGTCGCCACAAGTAAAATAAACCCTCGGCTGCTAGGACTGACGACCCTGGAAACTCTGAAGCGGAGGTGCACTGATAGGAGCTGGCGATGCACTATAAGACTGTTGATCGGAATACTACATGTGAGAACCACGGCCACCTAGGGCACCGTGAGAAGCCTAAAGTGTTGACTGAAAAGGCCTAGGAGGATGGCCTTTACCATACGAATCCCTGCCTCCAGACGAGGCACCACTGAATCTTCCTGAATGACGAGGCCTCTTGTCAGACCCCTGACCACCTCCTTGTGAAAGAACCATCTCGACTCTCCTAGCCACATTAGCCGCCTCCTAAAAGGAAATCTCACTCACAATCTCCTTTGCCATCTGAAGTCGAATAGGATGAATGAGTCCCTCAATGAACCTCCTCACTCACTCTCTCTCTCTCTCTCTCTCTCTCTCAGTGGGAAGTATAAGAAGAGCATGACGGACCAAGTCAATAAATCTGGTCTCATACTGAGTAACAGTCATAGAACCTTGCTGGAGATGCTCAATTTGCCTCCAATAGATCTCTCTCTGAGTAATAGGGAGAAACTTCTCCAGAAAGAGCTGAGAAAACTGAGCCCAAGTCAAAGCTGGTGACCCAACTGGTCTAGCCAAATAATAATCTCTCCACCAAGTCTTGGCGAATTCAGATAAGCGAAAAGTTAGCAAAGTCGACCCCATTGGTCTCCACTATCCCCATGTTCCTGAGAACCTCATGACAACTGTCTAAATAATCCTGGGGATCCTCAGAAGATGCACCGCTGAAAGTGGTAGTGAAGATCTTGGTAAACCTATCCAATCTCCACAAGGCATCAGCAGACATAGCTGCTCCATCACCGGTATGAGCTACCACACCCGACTGAACTGCTGCAACTAGTTGAGCTGCTGGAGTCTGAAACTGGGGAGCCATCTGCTCTGGAGTGCGAGTAGCAGGAGTCTAGGATCCTCCCCCAGCTTGAGAGACGGTTGCTGCTACAGGAAGCAAGCCTGCCTAGGTGACACTCTCCATAAGGCCCACTAGACGGACCAGAGCATCCTGGAGCATTGGGGTAGCAATAAACCCCTCTAGGACCTGAGCTGGGCCCACCGGAACTACCTGGCCAGAACCTCATCATCATACTCAACCTGAGGCTCTGCTGCTGGTGCTGCTGCTCTGGGCTGAGCTCTTCCAGGCTCGACCTCGCCCTCTGCCCCTCATGGGAGCTGCTACTACTGGGGGCTCAGGCTGTTGATCAGTAGATGAGGAAGCGCGTGTTCTTGCCATCTGCGAAAGAATAGAGTAGAAATTCAATTAGCATTGAGAAACTAAATTTCACGACAGAAAAGAATAGATGTGAAGTTTTTCCTAACTCTGTAGCCTCTGGGGGATAAATTCAGACGTCTCCGTCCCGATCCCTCAGACTCTACTAAACTTTTTTGTGAATTGTGAGACCTATGTAACCTAGAGATCTGATACCAACTTGTCACGGCCCGGATTTTCCACCCTCGAGAGTCGTGATGGGCCCTACTAGTGAAAGCTAGGCAAGCCAGCCATTTGAATTATTTACCTTTTTCCCATTTTATCCATTAACAATTAATAGCCAACATTAAATAAAACGGCGAAATTTAATAAGCGGAAGACTGGAATGTACTACTTTAATAAAGATGCCAACGCCAATCCATACATAAACTACCCAAGACTGGTGTCATAATTCCATAGACTATCTAGGAATACTACAGATAAAGGTTCGAAAAATTTATTACAACACTGCCTCTGAAATACATAATAGAAACAGAATAAAAGGGATAAGAGAAGACGCCAAGGCCTGCGGACGCCTGCAGGACTACCTCGGAATCTCCGAATGGACTGAAGGCAGCAACCCAAAGCTACGGTCCGTATGCTTCAGTACCGGGATCTGCACACAGTGCATAGTGTAGTATCAGCACAACCGACCCTATGTGATGGTAAGTGCCTAGCCTAACCTCGGTGAAGTAGTGACGAGGCTAGGACCAGACTACCAAATAAACCTATACAATTAAATCATATACAACGGAAAATAAAAGCAGGATTGTATAGTTAAGGTTGGGCGGGGGAAGCATGTTGCAGGGAGTAGCAGATAAAAATAGAATACCAATAGAGAAATGTAAGGAACGCTATAAATCAATTACCAGCAAAAGATAAGGAAATAAGAAACAAGTACACATGTAATACCTTTGCAGGCGTGCAACCCGATCCCATTTCATATAATACCATTGTAGGTATGCAACCCGCTCCCATTTCATATAGTACCGTTGCAGGCGTACAACCCGCTCCCATTTCATATAGTACCATTGTAGGCGTGCAACCCGCTCCCATTTCATATAGTATCGTTGCATGAGTGCAACCCGCTCCCATTTTATATAATACCGTTGCATGCGTGCAACCCGCTCCCAGTTCATATATTACCGTTGCAGGCGTGCAACCCACTCCCATTTTATATATTAACATTGCAGGCGTGCAACCCGCTCCCATTTCATATATTATCGTTGCAGGCGTGCAACCCACTCCCATTTCATATATTATCGTTGCAGGTGTGCAACCCGCTCCCATTTCATATGTTACCGTTGCAGGCGTGCAACCCGCTCCCATTTAATTTATCAACACCAATCATAAAAAAATTCCGGCAAGAAAACAATAATATAACAACAACATCCCGGCAAGGGAACAATAATGTAACAACAACGTCCCAGCAAGGAAACAATAATATCACAACAACATCCCGGCAATGGAACAATAATATAATTCTCATATGAAGCACGAATAAACCACAACGGAGTCATAAAATTACAATACAAGACTCACGTGCATGCTTGATACTGATGTATAGATACTCATCACCATGCCTATACGTCGTACTCCACAGTTAACATGTAGCAAATAAGACACAACTCCTAATCCATCAAGCTAAGGTTAGACCAAACACTTACCTCAAACTTCCACGGCTAACTCAAGCCTCAAACACCACTTTTCCTTTAGAATTCACCTCCAAATTACTTGTATCTAGTCCAAATTAATTTAACAACATCAATAAATGCTAAAGAATTTGTACCCAATGCTTAATTATAGGTCTTCTATCATTTTCCCCAAAAAGCTAAAAATCGACCCCGAGCCTGCTTGGTCGAAACTCGAGGTTCGGACCAGAACCCGATAACCCATTCACCCAAAAGCCCGAATATGCAATTAGTTTCGAAATCCGACCCCAAAACGAGGTCTAAATTCCAATTATTCAAAAAGCCCTAACTCTACCCAGATCCCCAATTTTCTACCTTTAAGAACATGATTTAGGCCTAGAATCTAATGGGTGTTAATGAAAATTGAGGAAAACAAGTCTAAGAACACATACCTATGGTTTTGTGGTGAAATCCCCGTTCAAAAATCGCCCAAGTTTGAGTTTAAGTGAAAAAGTTATGAAGTTTTGAAGAAATCCCGTTTTGCTACTGTTTTTAAAAGACTGGGCATTTATTCACTGCGTTCGCATGTCTTTGGCCGCGTTAGCATAGGGTTGACTAACTAGACCTACACGTTCGCGAGCTAAGGGTTGCGTTCGCATAGGGTTACAACTACCCAGCCCCTCTCCTATTCTATGTGTTCGCGACAGCCCGGGTGCGTTCGCGTAGAGTGAACTCCTAAGGCTCCGCGTTCGCACCTAGTTCTATGTGATCGCATAGTGCAACCTTCCCCCCTCCCAATTTGTTCAGTGCGTTGGCGTGGGTTACCACGCGTTCGCATAGAGTAAAAACTCAGACACAACCAAACAGCAAAAACACCAGATTTCTAAGTCCAAAAACACTTCGACGCCTATCCAAAACTCACCCGAGCCCTTGGGGCTCCAAACCAAACATGTACACAACCTCAAAAGCATCCTACGGACTTACTCGTGCAATCAAATCGCCAAAATAACATCTTAAACAACAAATTTAACATAGAAATCTAAGAAAAATCTCAAAACTTTCAAAGTTTCAAACTTCACAAATACGGGTCCGAATCACATCAAACGACCTCCGTTTCTTACCAAATTTTACAAGCACAACTCAAACATCATATTAAACCTATACCGGGCTCCGGAACCAAAATATGGGCCCAATACCATAAAGTTCAAATATAATCAAATTTCCAAAAACTCTTATATTTTCAGTAAAACAATTTCTTTCAAAAATTCATTTCTCGGGCTTGGGACCTCGGAATTCAATTCCGGGCATACGCCCAAGTCCCATATTTTCCTATGGACCCTCCGGGACCGTCAAATCATGGTTCTGGGTCCATTTACCAAAAATGTTGTCCGAAGTTAACCTAACTTCATTTTAAAAGCAAAATTCATCATTTTTCACAGATTTTCACATAATGGCTTTCCGGATACACGCCCGGACTGCGCACGCAAATTGAGGTAAGATAAAAAGGAGGTTTTTAGGCCTCGAAACACATAATTTGTTTCTAAAACAAGAAGGTCATCATAAATACACACCCAATACCAACTCTCGAAGCATTACAATACACGGTATATGAACCTAAAGCTGATGGCAAAACTAATACTGGAGCTGTGGTCAAGGAAGTCTTGAGCTTTTGAAAGCTTTCTTCACACTCATCCAACCACCTGAATAGAGCACCCTTTTGAATCAACTTGGTCAAGGGCGATGCGATATATGAGAATCCCTGAACAAACCGGCGGTAATAACCCGCCAAATCAAGAAAGCTGCAAATCTCTATGGCTGAGGACGGTCTGGGCCAACTCTGAACCGCCTCTATCTTCTTCGGATCAACCTGAATACCCTCGTTGGACACCACGTGCCCCAAGAAAACCACTGAACTGATCCAAAACTCACACTTGGAGAACTTTGCATAAAGCTTCTCCTCCCTCAATCTCTGCAACACAAATCTCAAATGCTCCACATGCTCCTCCTGACTACGCGAATACACCAGAATATCATCAATGAAGACTATGACAAATGAGTCGAGATAAGGACAAAACACGTTGTTCATCAAATGCATGAATGCTGCTGGAGCATTGGTCAGCCCAAAAAACATCACCAAAAACTCATAATGACCATATCGGGTCCTGAAAGTCGTCTTAAGAATATCCGAGTCCCTGATCTTCAACTGGTGATAACTTGAACGGAGATCAATCTTGGAGAACACCCTCGCTCCCTGAAGCTGATCAAACAAATCATCAATGCGAGGTAGAGGATACTTGTTCTTGATTATTACTTTGTTCAACTGCCTATAATCAATACACATCCTCATAGTGCCATCCTTCTTCTTCACAAATAGAACAGGCGCACCCTAAGGCTCTAGGCCGAATGAACCCCTTATCAAGGAGTTCGTAAAGTTGCTCCTTTAACTTCTTCAACTCCGCTGGTGCCATACGATATAGTGGAACAGAGATGGGCTGAGTGCCCAACACCATATCAATACCAAAATCAATATCCCTGTCTGGTGGCATGCCTGATAGGTCTGCAGGAAACATATTGGGAAAATCCCACACAACTGGAACAGAATCAATACTAGGAGTCTTTGCACCGACGTCCCTCACAAATGCTAGATATGAAAGACAACCCTTCCTAACCATACGCTAGGCCTTCAAGAATGAAATTACCCTACTGGGAACATAATTAGTCAAACATCGGCACTCAATCCGTGGCACATCCGGCATAGCTAATGTCTTTGTCTTAACGTGACAATCCAAAATAGCACGACACAGAGATAGCCAATCCATGCCCAATATAACATCGAAATCCACCATACATAACAACAAAAGATCCACTCGGGTCTCCAGACCCCCAATAGTCACCACACACAACCGGTACACACGGTCTACAACAACAATATCGCTTACCGGAGTAGATACACGAACAGATGAAACAAGAGACTCACGGGGTGTATCCAAATAATGAGCAAAGTATGATGACACATAAGAATAAGTGGAACCAGGATCAAATAATACAGAGGCATCTCTGTGGCAGACTGAGATAATACCTGTGATCACGGCGTCTGAAGAATAGCATCGGGTCTAGCTGGAAGTGCATAGAAACGGGCCTAACCGCTACCAGATCGACCTCCCTCTCTAGGACGACCCCTACCTGACTGACCTCCACCCCTAGCTAGGTGGGTGGGTAGTGGTGAAGTAACTGGCGCTGAAGCCGATGGCTGACTCCTCTGCTGAGATGAACTCCCAAGACGACAAGGACACTGCCTCCACATATGACCCATCTCTCCACACTCATAGCAACTCCCGGGTGTTGGAGACGGGGACTGAAGGGAACCCCTAGCACCAGAATGACTAGCACATGCACCTGGCATAGAAGAGCCCTAAACTGATGGAGCACGGGATGAACTCTAAGCTGGAAGGGCACTAAGTGATGACTGGCCCTGATGAGAACTGTAAGAACCATAACCGGATGACGCCCCACGATAACTTGGGCGAGCTAGCTAAGCATGCCTGAATGGACGGCCTCTGCCGTGCTGAAACTGACCTCTCGAAATAGCACCACCATAACTACTAGATCCCCGAGGCCTCTTGGCCTCCCTCTCATCTCGCTCCTAGCGACGAACTGACTCAATCTCACGAGCAATGTCTACAACCTCCTCAAAAGTAGCACCAAACAAACCTCCTAATCCTCTCTCTATCTGTCGGAACCAACCAAATAGCATGACAAGCTAACTCGGAGAACCTCATCTCATACTGCGTCACAGTCATCTCTCCCTGACGCAACCACTCGAACTGCCTGTGCAGCTCCTCTCTACGAGACTACAACATATACTTCTCCAAAAAGAGAACGGTGAATTGCTGCCAAGTAAGGGGTGCTGCACCAATAGGCCTACGCCTCTCATAAGCCTCCCGCCAAGTGAAGGCAGCTCCAAAAAACTGAAAAGTAGTGAAAGCGACCCCGCTGGTCTCCAGAATACCCGCTGTACGAAGAATCCTCTAACACTTGTCCAAGAAATCTTAGGCATCCTTGCCCTCTGCACCACTGAAAGTTGGAGGCTGAAGTCTACCAAACCTCTCCAACCTACGTTTCTCGTCCTCTAGCATGGCAGGAGCTACATAGTCCTGAGCAGCTGCAACCGGCTGGGCTAAATATGCCCCTGATGTCTGAAGTGCCTACACGACCTGCTCAGGTGTGCAAGCGGCGGGAGTCTGAGTGCCTCCCTCGACCTGAGAAGTAGTTACGGCTGTAGTAACTGAGACTGCCTGAGCTAGGCCAGTGCATACTAATAGAATCTGAGCCAGGGCCTCCTGAAGAGCCAAAATCACAATGGGCACAACTGGTACTGCTGGAGCATCCACAACTGGGACCTGATCCTGAACTGGGGCAGCTGGTGGATCTACAGGTGTTGTCCTAGTTGCTGTGCGAGCCACACCCCTACCCCTATCGCGACCATGACCGCGTCTTCGGCCTTTGGTGACCACAGCTGGTAGTACCGGTGGTCGTCCATCCTGACTGGTCGCTCGTGTCCTCACCATCTGTGAGAGAATAGAATAACAGAAGTTTAGCACTCGGATCAACATATTCGCACGACAAGAATTTCAAGAATATGAAGTTTTTCCTAAAGGTTCTGCAGCCTCTCAAGGATAAATACAGACGTCTCTGTACCGATCCATGAGACTCTACTAAACCTGCTCATGACTCGTGAGACCTATGTAACCTAGGCTCTAATACCAACTTGTCACGACCCTAAACCCAGACCCGGTCGTGATGGTGTCTCTCGTGAAGACAAGGCCAGCCGACACAACACCCAATTCATTTTAAACAATTAAAATAACACAATTTAAGTCATTAACATGATTAAATCCCAAAAGAAACAGTGAAACAGTACAATTTGCGAAACAAACACAACCCGACATCAGGGTGTCACCAGCCATGAGCATCTAAACATGTGTCTAAGAGTCTGAAAGATTTTATACACTCTGTTACAGAACTAGAAACAGAAAGTAAGATAGGAGGGAGAAACACTGGGCTGTGAACGCCGATCAGCTACCTAGTGGACTCCAAATGGCCTGCTGGGAGAAATCAACCCTTACTGGCGGGACCTGAAGCCCTGATCTGCACGCAGGGTGCAGGGAGTAAAGTGAGTACTCCAACCCAGTTAAGAAATCATGTAAAGCACAACAACATGCTATAATAAGGCAGTGTAAAACCAATAAAAGGCAACAAATAGTGAAATCTTATAATAACGCCTTGGTTCAGTATAAGCTTCTTTAAAACACCTTTTAACAGTTAAACAAGTAAAGGAAAAACAACTAGAAAATATAAACACATAAATTCTGCCCCTCGGGCACAATGTCAACAAAATCAGCCCCTCGAGCAATAACATGGAACAACACCAGTCCCTCGGAATATATCGCATATCACACTGGGTACCCGCACTCACTAGGGGTGTACAGACTCTGGGAGGGGGCCCTTACGGCCCAAGAGCAATTATCAAGCCATCTCGTGGCATAATAGATAGGCTTTCAGCCTCATATCAAGCCACCTTGTGGCATACAACTCAGGCCATCAGCCTCATAATCATAACCAGTACAACACTCCTGCGGCGTGCAGCCGATCCCATAATAATCCTCACAACACAAGCCCTCGGCCTTACTCAGTCAGAAATCTCTAAAAGCTACTAGGGCACAGTAAAATATGATGCTCAACCCAAAATATCATTTAAAGTGTTAAAACAGAGTAAACATGGCTGAGTTATGAAAACAATAAAATATAGAATGACTAACTACATATATAAAAGCAAAACAGTGAGGAAAGAGCATTAAAAATCCCCTAAGGGTCCAAGACAGTTGGCACAAGGCCCAAATATGGCATTCAGCCCAAAACATGATGATAGCAAATAATTTTCAATCAAATACGTGGTAAAATAGTCATTCGGGATGGACTAAGTCACAATCCCCCAACGGTGCACGATCTCACGCTCGTCATCTAGCGTGTGCATATATAGCACAACGATATGAAATTCGGGGTTTCATACCCTCAAGACAACATTTACAATCATTACTCACCTCTATCCGGTCCAAACTCTAGCCCGCGATGCCCTTGCCTCTCGAACTGGCCATTAGATGCTCCAAATCTAACCAAAATCAGTGCAAAACCATCAAAATATGCTAAGGGAAAAAAGCTCACTCGAAAGAAATCAAATTACAACACAAATCCCGAAATTGGCCAACCCGACCCCCGGGCCCACATCTCAGAATCCGATAAAAATTACATCAATAGACTCCTTATCACTCCCCGAGTTCATTCATATAAAAATCACCAAAATCCAACCACAAATGATCCCTCAAATCCCTAATTTTTGGTCTACAATTACAAGTCCTAGTTTCTTCAATATTTAGGCTTAAATTCAACAATTTTCATGATTAATTAGGTAGAAATCACATTAGGATTGAGTATTAAGTCCATAAATCTTACCTCCAAGTGTTCCCCCTTGATTCCCTCTTCAATCCCCTTCAAAAAGCTTCATAATCGCCTAAAAATGGAGGATCTTAGATCCAAAATCGCAGAAATGAGTCTTTTAAACATTCTGCCCAGGCATTCAAATCCTTCTTCACGAATGCGGTCAAAGCCTCGCGTTCGCGAAGCACAACCTGACATTGACCACATTTTCCTCCTTCGCAAACGTGTCTGCTCTCTCACGAACGCGATGCTTCCTGACTCCAACTCTTCGCGAACGCGGCTCCCCTCTCGCGAATGCATAGCTCAATGACCCCAGCCCTTCGCGAACGCAGGACCTCCCTCGCGAATGCGAAGGCCAAATCTTCATCCTCACATGCTAACCTTTCACGAACGAGAGGGCCCACTCGCGAAGGCCAGCTGGTCTGCAACACACACAACAACTTTCTGCAATTTTCTACAACTTGAAATGATCCGTTTAACCATCCGAAACTCACCCGAGGCCCTCAGAACCTCAACCAAACATGCCAACATATCCCATAACATCATTCAAACTTGTTCCAACCTTCGGAACGCTCAAAATAACATCAAAACACCAAATTTGCATTGGATTCAAGTATAAGAATTCCAAAATCTTCTAAATTCTGCTTTCGATCAAAAGGTCTACCAAACCACGTTCGAATGACCTAAAATTTTGCACACACATCCCAAATGACACAAAGGACCTACTGCAACTTCTGAAATTCCATTCCGACCCCTATATCAAAATTTCACCTATCAACCGAAAAACGCCAAAATTCCAATTTCGCCAATTCAAGCCTAAATCTACTCCAGACCTCCAAAACACATTCTGATCACGCTCCTAAGTCCCAAATCACCTTCCGAAGCTATACGAACTATCAGAACTCACATCCGAGTCCTTTAACACATAAATCAATATCCGATTGATTTTTCCAACTTAAGCTTCCTCAAAAGTGACTAAGTGTCTCAAACCTTACCAAAACCTCTCCGAACCCGAGCCAACCAACCAATAACACAAAATATATTTGAACAAGGTAATAAGAAGCAGAAATGAGGGAAACGGAGCGGTAACTCATGAAACGACTGGTCGGGTCGTTACACTTTGTATGCTCAGAACTTGGCAATCAACAATACACACACAAAAGACTTAATATGGCAGCTACATAAACTGTATTAAAACACATATTTGGTCTTATTGACCTAAAAGAAACATACATAATAAACAGTCACAAAATAAGATAACAAAACATCTATTTGTAGCAGCAAAACAGACACCATAAGATAACAAAATGCGAAATGCAGTCTATAGCCACCTAAAAATCCTTATCATAATACAGAATTGCAGTCTATAGCTGCTTAAAATTTTAGCATAATGCAGCCTATTGCAATACAATCATCAACAAAATAATATCTTGATCAATTGGGTTGTTTTGCAGTGGTGCTTTCCTGGCTCAACTTAGCAGCCATGAACCTTGTTTGAATGAGTTTCTTGCCTCTCAATTGTTGAAGCTGCCTTGATGTCATAGCTTCTTTACCTTTGATGGCCTAGATCTCAAGTTACTTTTGCTGAAGACATCGCATTTTTAAAGTTTATATAGGACATTCCAGGCTACCAAAATCCAACAGAAAATCAGACAATAAATTCACCTCAATAAGAGAGGTTGTGTTAGAACTTGCATTTTGAATTTTGAAGACACTCTGAGTGTGTAAAACTCCCATCCCAACCATCCTTGGCTTGTTATATTGTGTTCTTACATCAGTGCTAGTACCAACATCCTAAATCAACCAATTAAAAGTAACAATCTGGTAGAAGACATTAAAGGGAAGAACTTCTCCTTTTCTTTAGAACCTTTTGGCCTACCCCTTCCTCTTCTAGTACTTTGCTTTGGTGGCTTTGAACTACCAATACTTGCAGGCATAGAACTTGCTGAAGTAGCAACAATATTACTTCCAGCAGTATTGCTATTGAGCTCTTTATTACACCAAAGTCAAAATGAAGAATAGGGCTGTTGAGCTCCTTATTCAGTATGGGCAATTGGTTGGGTATTAAAAATGTTTAGAAGGCTGCCATGTATCCCTTCAGCCAAATGAGGGCAAATATGTTTAATAGTAAGACGCTAGGGGCAATTTTGATTGATTAGTATAACGGAGGGCTATTTTAAATAATATTTAATAGTAGAGGGATATATCTGACCCTTCTCTGTTGATTAAAACGAAAAAAGAATTGAAATGCCCTGACTAGTTCATTCCAAGCTAATGTGAATATTATTTGGAACATTAAACTCGTAGAATGTTTCTAATATTCGTTTGTTAATTTCTTAATTAATTAGAATGTTTACTTTTTCAATATAACTGACACATTTCTACTTAACTACTGGCTATAAGCACCAAGTTTTTGACCTGAAAACTTGTAAGCCGGACTTGAATATAAGCTAATGGACGCTGTAATTTATTGAGATTACGTTGTCATAGAAATCCAGATAACTATTATGACAAGGAGAGGAAAATAATCAAGATACAAAGATATAATTATTTTTCAAATCAATCAGTTTGATAAATCAACAAAAATCGGAGTAACGAAACACCTATGCCCCTTATTACACTTTGGATCTAAATATGCTTTTTTCATTATATTATTGGTTTAAATATACCCCTTTTCTGTTAATTTTGTCCAAGCCGAACATCAAATCTATATTTGATGAGGTGGATGCCACAACGCCCTAATCCATTTTACCCATTCCTATTTTTTTTTCACTGCTAAAATTTTCTTCTCGTCCACCACCATTATTGCCACCATGAACAATATCTCTTTAAGCACTGCTAGCATGCGTGATATTGGGGGTGACTAATTGAAATATTTTTTTGCAGGCCCAGGTGCTCAAAGCATTTACAAATGGGCAAAATTCAATCTCGCACTGTTTAGATACTTCAATTTTATCTGAGTTGACTATCTGAAAATTCAATATTGTTCATGGTGGTGGTTATGCTTGCAATAATGGGGGAGGAAAAAATTTTAGTGGTGGAAATATAATTAGAGGAGAGGGTAAAATGGGTTAAGAGCACTAAGGTTGTATGCCACACGACATCCACCCCCATCAAATGTCAGTATCACGTATGATTAGATATCCATCTTGGACAAACTTGGAAGAGGATATATTTGATACAATAAAATTACAACAAGAATATATTTGGACCCAAAGTATAACAAAGGTATATTTAAACTTTTTTTCATAATACATAGATATATTTGACCTTTTGCCGATAAACTATAAAAAAATTTGAAAACTGAAGGATTGAAATACTCCAAAGAACAATTTAGGCACAAACAAAAATTCAACAAAGACTATATACAAAAAATTTATTAAACTAGGGAGAGAACTTGGTAGGAGACTTTTTCACAACTCATAAACTCTTGAATCTCTCTCTACATCAGAGTTACCTCTCTACAATAGAAAATATGTAGTAGCACCCCTATTTATAGTACTACAATCTAAAATTGACTAGACTAACAAAACCTATTCCAATATGAACTTGGTAAATAAAATCTAACTAGACATGGATTAAATAAATTAGTAAATACTAAATCCTAGACAACTTAGGAATACTAATTAATCCTGGTTTAATTTCCAACAGCCTCCCTTACACCAAGATCTTCAAACTTGACCATGCCATGAGTTATATTAAGCCTTGTAGAAAAGTACTTTAGATTCTCCACCAATTCCCTAAAATATGTTGCATCAAACAAGTCGCGAGTATCGTCTTAAGTTAACATCAGTTTCCCTTCAATATTGGCCATATATGATTTATCTTTAACCATGGTAAATTCCTTCAAAATATCATCATCATCTTTTTCCTTTACTTTGATATCATCTACTTCTCCAGTTGCCTTATAGTTGGACTTGTACAACCATTCAACTCCAATTTGTCATTCTATAGGTTGCAGGGTAATGCCGCTAATAAATATTTTGTCATGCTCCTTGAAACATGCAATCTCGAACAATGGCATGTAATTGTTTGTATCTTCAATATCTATAATCATGTGTTGTAGTTCTGGATCCCAAGCTATTTTTGCCTCAATCTTGTGCAGATCATCAGAGACTTTCTCTTGATGAATCATCTTGCTTCTTTCATTACTCGGTTCATCTCCAGTACCATCAAATAATTTTTCTTGTGAAATACTAACCTCTTTTGGACTGGCATCCCTTGCAACTAAATCATCCTTTTAATCATCGAATAAATTTTTGAAAGATCAATTTGAATATTATTTGACTTTCCTTTGCATTCAATATAATCTCTATCACAACAAAAATTGCATGTACCTTCTCTTCTTTTCTCCTATATTTTTGAATTTTGGCCATCTTAATTTATCTCCGCCGGATTTGATGTGTCTTCCTTTTCTTTTGGTTGATCATCTTTTTATTGCAATGCATCCTCCATTGTCTCATCTTTCTGTTGATTCAATGATCTCTCGCATGTCACCAATCCCACTTGTAAATCATCAAGTCTGAGAGTGCTAAGATCTTTGGTAGCTTCAAGAATAATTTTTTTGTTGTTAAACTTTAAACTTAGAGACTGCAATATTTTTTCAACAAATTTAACTTTTTCCAATACTTCTCCATTGGCCCTTAGACCATTGACTATTTCTTCAATTCTTGTAAAAATTTCTTTGATAGACTCTGTTGGTCTCATACGAGTTAACTCAAATTGACTCCTAAACTCTTGCAGTTTCTCTTTCTTTATGTTAGCAACTTTTTGATATGACTTCACCAAGATTGTCCAAGCCTCCTTTGATGACTTTGCATGCAAATATCTCTTAGATACATGCAATTCGACCTTAATGACGAGATAGTAGTGTGCCTTATAATCTAAAAGTTTCTTCTTCTCCAATTGCATAGCTATATCACCAGTCAACGTTGCACCTTTCGAGGGTTCCTCAAATCCTTCATCAATGGTGGACCATAATCCAATAGCCTTAAAAATATTCTTCATCTGTTGATACCAAGTTTTGAAATTACTTTTGCCATCAAACACAAAAATGGGACAATTAGGTAATAGAGTATCCATATTTGTTTTCTTGGATCTCACACAGGCTCTAACAGAATCTCACACAAGTTCTGATACCAATTTGAAGGATTGAAATACCCCAAAAATAATTTAGGCACAAGCAAAAAATTATATATATATATATATATACCAATTTGAAGGATTAAAATACTCCGAAGAACAATTTAGGCACAAGCAAAAATTTAACAAAGACTATACAATTTTTTTTTATTAAACTAGGGAGAGAACTTGGTAGGAGGCTTTTCCACAACTCATAAACTCTTGAATCTCTCTCTATATCGTAGTTACCTCTCTACAATAGAAAATATGTAGTAGCACCCCTATTTATAATACTACAATCTAAAATTGACTAGACTAATAAAACCTATTCCAATATGAACTTGGTAAATCAAACCTAACTAGACATGGATTAAATAAACTAATAAATACTAAATCCTAGACAACTTAGGAATACTAATTAATCTTGGTTTAATTTCCAACAAAAACTGCTAAAACAAAAACCAGCTAGAACTTGTTTTATGCCTAATTTGATTTTGGTTGATATTCATGCTAACTTGCACTATTTAAATGTACAGACTCAATCTCATGGTCAATGTCTTTGCATAATTTATTTTACATATATATATATATATATATATATATATATATATCCCTAATTTACTACTTCATACTTTAATATTTAATCGAAAAAATTAAATTATTTGTATAGAGTTGTATTCTTGAATTGTAGCTACGTTTGGATATAAATTTAGTTGAAACTTGAAAAAATTGAGTATTTAAAAATGAGATAAAAATGGTTTTCAAAAGTTAAAATTGTGTTTGGATATATATATTTACTTGAAAAGAATTTAAAGTTTTGTGAGTAAAAAACTTTAAAAATTACTCTAGAGCTATGTTTGAGATTTGAAGATTTTATTATCAAAATCTACTAAAAAATAGTACAAAAAAATATTTTTTTTTAAAAAAATTATGATTAAAGCGGGAGCTTAATTTTAATTTGACTAATCTTGAAAAAGAAAAAGTGGTTAATTCCCATTGGCATTCTCACTTATCGATAGTGATGAAGTCCTTGATTTGACGTCGCCTTAAAAGAAAAGAGAGAGAGGGAGACACAGCTGTAATCCACTCTCCTCTATTCTCTTCCCTTTGCGGCTTTGCCCTAATCGCCTAAACCCTTTACCCTTTCAAATGGCTAAGAAGCATACCGAAGAGGAAGAAGAATCCGGCGACGAAATGGAAGTTTCTTCCCCGGGAAACGCAGATTCTGAATCTGAATCTGAATCAGAGTCAGAACCCGAACCCGAACCCGAAAAACAACAACCACCCATGAAAAAACCACCATTTGCCGCTCCAAAAAAACCTCAACCACCTGAAGATTCCTCTTCTTCTGCAGAGGAATCCGGGTCCGAGTCTGAGTCTGAATCAGAATCCGAACCTGGAACTCAGAAACCAAACTCGGTTACAGTAGAACCCTTAGCATCCAAACCCATGGATGACCCAAAAAAATCTGCTCCCAAGCCTAGATCCAAACCAAATGCTACTGCCAAACCCACTTCTCCTCCTCCGGCGAAGCCATCCGCCGGTGCCGGAGCTAAACGGCCGGTGGCGGTGGACGATGGTAAAACAAAGGAATCTAAGAGGTCTAAGAAGACACCAAAAAAAGAGATTGAAACTCCAGTGAAGCAAAAAACACCCACTGAGGATGTAAAGAGGCAGCTTTTTCAGAGATTATGGAGTGAAGATGACGAAATTGTTATTTTAAAGGGCATGGTTGATTACAGGTTAAAGAAAAAATCCGACCCGGTTGCTGATTTGAGCGCATTTCATGATTTTATTAAAAAATCTTTGCATGTTGATGTGAGTAAGACACAGTTGCAAGATAAGATTAGGAGGTTGAAAAAGAAGTATGAGAACAATGCTGGGAAAGAGAAAAAAGGAAAAAAGGAGAGAACGTTTTCAAAACCCCATGAGCAAAAAACTTATGAATTGTCCAAAAAGATTTGGGGTAAAGAGAAAACTGATAATAAGGGTGAGAAAGTTGAAGAAGTTGATAGAGTAGTGGAGAATGGAACAACTTCAAAAAAGGGGCAAAGTAAGAGTGAGGCCAATGATAATGTTGTTATGGAGAATGGAGTGGAGGAAGGTGAGGAACAGAGTGCTGAGGTGGTGAAGAGGGAGAAAAATATCGAGGTAGCTGCGCAGAATTTGAGTTTGGTTTCGTGTGAGAGAAGTGTTGCTGAATTGGAGAAGTGGCTTGAAGAGAATTCTGGGTTGATTAGTATTGAAACGAGGAATGAGATGAAGGAAAAGTTGATGTCTTTGAAGTTAGCTGAGTTTGACTTGTGCTTCAGGAGGGTGGAACTGATCACTGAGCAGGGGAAGCTGGTGCGCGAAGCTATGGGAGCTTCTGGGATTAACATCTTGCAAAAGTAAACTAATTTAGGGTGAACCTGTTTTTCTAGTTTTGTTTCTGTTTGTAGTTCTGTTAATTGCTAACTTTGTGTAGTTTAGCTCTCTGCATTGACAAGTGGCATATTTCTTTATAAAAAATAGGAGCTTGTTATGTGTGATTTGCTATTGGGTATAAACCATATGTTGTCCAGTCTCGCTGTCTGTAGTTGTCACAACAGCTTATTTAACATATGAATGTTTGCTTTAAGGGAATTTCTTGGATGTGAAATTTATAGGGTTTCATGTTGTTGATTTTGCTGATTCATGGGTTAACCAAATCATAGTTAGTGTTACTCAAGGGCTTCTACTTTGTCGCAGTCATTTATGTTGGTGTATGAGGAGATGTGAATTAGCTTTGGTAAACTTCCTTCTGGGATCAGCTTGTGTGCAGAAGTTCTAAACTTTAGTTCTGGTATGCATCTTTGTATGATGCAATATGGCCACAAACATATTGGTTTCCTTGTATGACTAGGGATGTCAAAAATGAAATGCTGTTAACAACAACCATTTTGATGTAGTTCTTTTCTCAGCCTCTCAGGTGATACTTTAGGTGGATGTGGTTCTTTTCTCTTTACATCAATTTCCTCGAATAATACTTTCTTAAAGGATTTTAACTGCTTCTAGATCCTGACAGTTTGAAAATAGTGTCTTTTACATGAGGAAGTCTGTACAAATATGTACTTTTGTCAAGACACTTAATAGTAATAATATGTTGGGAATTTAAAATGGTCTCTTTATATGGTTTTGGACAATCCTCACCTCATGAGCTAGCTTGTGAGGTTGAGTAATAATATGACTCTGAACATAGGTACATTTTGCTAGTTAAGGGGATAGGACTGCTCCTGCTTTGTTAATGTGAAGTTCTTTTATTTTGGTTGTTTTTCTGAGACAATGATATGGATAAGTAGATCTTGATGAATGTCAGGTTCTGGAAATTTGATGCTGTGTCATCAGACATTGTTGGTATTTCTCATTTCAACGCCTTTCTCCATTTGATTGGTTGTTATTACTGATGCTGCTAGTGCAAGGTCTTTGGTCTGTTCCTTAGACTTGTAGCTTAAAACCAAGCATTTGGTGGATTTGAGTTTAGGTGACATAGTCTATCATTTCTTCAGGATTACTATTATTAGGATATCGACCCCACCACTTAAGTTGTCATTCAAGAATACTTGGTGTCCTTTAGGAAATTGATTTAAAATTTAAGGATGTTGCCTTGAGTTTGACTGACCCCTTTTGTTGTTCTACTTGGTTTTTAAATTTGCAAGTGTAGTGCCTTCATAAAGGCCTGGTATCTTGAGTTCCTTCTGTTTGCACTCTTAATGTAGTTATCTATCTATCTACCTGCTAGTTGCGTCTCCACGTAGACGCCTATCTCTCTGGTGGTACTATCCAGTCTATTCTCTTTCCACCAATTTTGATTAGGAGTTATGTTTTTGGCTTTTGGTAACATATCATTTCAGCTACCCTCTAAAGTTTCTCTGGTTCTAGTTATCCCCAAAAATATTTGAGAGACTTAGGCATACCGATGTATTGCTATTGCATGGACCAGATTGCCGCCCTAGAGGCGAAGCTTAGGGGCGATCAGCTCATCTCGAAAGGAAATTATCCTATGCACATGGTCAAGCAAAATTGTTGCTTTTCCTATGCTATGTTTATAGTTCGATGAGATAATACAATCCCTTTGGTGCATGCCTAGCCAGAATCGTTCATGATTCTTTTTCTATTTGTTAGCCACAATAGTTTTTTGTTTAGTGCATGCATAAGGGGTGCAAGATGCAAAACTGTAGAATCTCCCATACACATTAAGGGAGCAAAATTCCAGATGGAGAACTGACCATTTTAATAACCCATTAATAAAGATTTTCAGAGCCTAAGGGCACTCAATCGTGCAATTCTCATAGTTCTCTAAACTCACGAGCAAGCAGCACAGAATAATGGCGATAATTGCTAGTTTCGTCAATAAATTATTGTTTATTAGGTGTATCTTATTTAGGCTGGTGCATGACAAGATAACCTTAGACAAGTCCTACCACTGAGGCAAACTCACAGTTTGAAACCAGCTTTCCCTGGAAGGAAAGACAGGTTTTCCTTGTTTCTATCGTAAAAATCTTTAAACCAGATTATTGAGATCTTATATTTCTACTACTCGCTAGATTAAAACTATAATCTTCTTCGTATAATGAGAACAATGGCTAGAAATCCCATGAGCAGATATTTGGCATGAGGTAGGAGGTGGCACATGCCATGTGAGAGGATCTAAATATAGGGATGGAAAAATAAGCATTATTTGTGTGATATTAGCCATCAGTTCGAATCGTTTATAAAATGTGAACAATAGATGATTCATCACAAGTAAACTACAAGAGACTGATGCGTGAAAATTGTATTTAGGAAGATGATAACTCAGTAAGAGATGATCCAAAACAACTTTTTTGTAGCTGCGAACTCATTGAAGGCTTGAACTAGTTCCAATAAGCACGGCAAAATTTATTGATAACAAAAATGGAGTCCCCATTCATTTGGGAATTCAGATGCAGCAAGGACGAGAACAATTGGGCACCACAACTTACAATGGTCCGGGAAAGGTGCCATTCTCTCTCTGCTCATTCCATCTGTCAATCTGCAGCCATTATCAAAAGCAACGAAGAACACATGAAGCTGACAACATGAGATTGTAAGGGCACATAAAATAGAATTACCACCAGAGCCAAAAGTTTACGATTTAAGAAGATATCACGTGTTAGCCAGAAAAACTGCCTGTGTGTTAGCCAGAAAAACTATCTAACAAATGACAAGGTCTTTATTTGGTAATTTTTGTTTTTTGATAAGGCCTATTTGGTAATATTTTAGTTTAATCTTGTTTTAGGCTGTGCTCCACAAAAAGATATCCTCACTCAAGCATTTGATACTACTGGCTACATCTGACTAACACAATTAGTATTAGGGATCATAGCTGTAACCGCTCAATAGTGCACATCTCAGCCATGTCCACCACAATCACTACCCGCAGAATACTTAAATTGCTAACTTCACTCACGGTAACTCCACCAGGAAACTGTGTCACTACATTGCTACGCTTGAACCCTCAACCGAGCTAGCATCAAGGGCATATCAAGATCAATACCAAGTTCTCCTAGTAATTTCATGACTGCCACATTGCTGACAACAATGCTCCAGCCATACACACCAGAAAGTCACTACTTCATTTAATTCCAAACTTTCACCGCCACCTTCCAGAGTGTATATACAATCAAGACAATTTTACATGAAAGCGCGTTACAAAGAAAGTTCTGTAAAAACCTATATATTGGAATGTGGGGCTCGGGTTAGGATGTCATCCTGGTGGTTACTACCTGATTGGGTCTCCTAGGATGGCCCTAGGGATTTAAATCCACAAGCACAAGTCTTTTCCTGCAGTTTCAGCAAAAAGATTGAAAGACCAAACTCAAATGTCAATGGATGTGTTTTCCCATTTCAGCTGATATGAAATACTGCCCAAGAAATCATGCCCCCAGATTTTGCACAGCTCGGCTCTCCTATATATCAAAGACAGAAAAGTATCCATCTTCCTCTTTACTGCAGGATATTGAGAGCAGCTGAGCAGATCTCTAACTCCCTCCCCATCCCTCCTTCCCTCCCATATTTGGATTTTTCCAACTGCCTGTGACAAGTGTCAACCAATCCCTCCTTTCTTCCCTAGACTCACTTGTTTTGTTGTCTATAATTCACGAGATCTCAATCAAAGCCTCACCATGCCTCCCCTCCTCCCATCCCGAAATTATGATAACAAAGTTCTGCATTACAATTCCAACATTACATGTTCATGAACCATAGGACCACCTTAGTGATTTAAAGTTCTAACAGTTTCGACTCATAGTGTCAAATCCACATTAAAATTCAACCTGTCCATCCACTGCTCAATGGGAATTCCGTCTCGTTAGCAGACACCTAGTACATAATTTATCCCATATTTGCCAAAAGATTAGTTAAACACGGGAATCAAGACAATTTAGCATTCTTCCAAAAGCATATAACTATGAAGATCCAAAGCTATAAAACAAACATACCCATTCACCAGGGCAAAGGGAACGGTAGTACTTGGCAAATTTGTCACACTCAGGTGCACCTTCACCCTTTGCAGCTACACAACTGAAAGACAAACCAATTGTACATAAATGAAACTTTATTACTCCAATAGATTTAGAATACAAGATACACAGAAAGAAACACAAGAGGAATGGCTAGTATAGCTGCGTTTACTGACCGATGATATTCGACATATCTGGTAAAGCAGTGCCTTGTCTGATTTGTAGTAGGGAAGCGGAAGTCAGCAGGCGCTGTCTCAAGCTGATTGCCGATCATAACATAAACAACAGAATACCGTCAATGCATATCAGCACTAGTAAAAGGAGTCAACATTAATGGTTAACATATCTAACCTTAATCTCAGGGGTTTCAACAGCAGATCCCTCATTTCCCGAGGTCTCATCTTCAGTACTTTCGCTGCTTTCATCACTGGAAGCCTCGACAGGTGGAGAGGCTTCAGCTGCAGCTTCACTGTTTTCCTCAGGTGCAGGGGAAACTTCAGTGCTCTCAACCACTGGATCTTCCTCAGTTTTGGAAATAACTTCTTCAGTTGGGGCAGCTGAAGGGGTCTTAACCTCAGTTTCTTCCACTGGTTTTGCTGCCTCAGGGGATTTCTCTTCCTGCGCTTTCAGCAAGTATTGCTGCAAATCCAGGAACAGGACAAAGTTTGTCATTTGCAACAAAAAACTCTATCAGTAGCGAAGAAAATCTCAATGCAAAATAATAAAGCCAAAGACTATTATTATGCGCTGAAATTTTTTGATAACAAAGTAAATGACAGTTATTATAATATTAAATTCTAGAGAAACATGTCAAAGTGGAAGAGTTAAATAAGTTACAAGCTCACAACTAGGTGAAGAAAAGATGTTAGAACACATTTCACTACTCGATGATCAATTCGAAAGTGACTGCTCCAGCAAAACAATGACGCGAGGGGGAGCAATTTCAAGAAGGTGCCCACTTCGGAGGGAGAGGCACTAAGGTAACCATGCGAGAAGTAGTTGCTTCTTTGAATCTAAGTTAAACGATGAAGAAAAAGGAGAAATTATTGACAGAAGATATTTTTTTTTTTTTTTTTTGGCTATTTGTGTACTGGGACTCTTCTCTAGCACACTTCAGTTCTCCTAGTTGTCCTTTCTTCTCCTCTCTTGGTACACTTGGGTTCTTCTTCCCCTCCTCTCTTGGTATACTTCGGTAGTGCTTCGTGTTCTTCTATTACTTTAGCTTTTGGGCTTATCTTAGCCTTTTTCTTCTCCCTTTCTTCTCCATTCCTATCGTGTTCTCTATTCTTCAAATTCTTGATTTATAGATAGATTGTTAGGAAAATAATAAAAATAACTCAAATAAAGCTAAATTATCCATAAATCGTCTTAAACAACTAAATATACAACTGAACGTTGCAAATTAAATATTTTTATAGCTTATTAATAATAAATGAAATCCATTTTTGTGATTGAAGTTATTGATCAAAAAATTGAATGTTGCGTATGATTTATTCTATTACTTGGATATATCACTGCAAATTAGTCATTTTATGGCTCATTAATAAGATTGAATATCAATTTTGTGCTTGAAGTAATCCTTCCATGGGCTTGTTGAAATTACTTTGGAATAGTATCTAATTTCAGTTATTGGATTTCTTTGTTTAAATTATAGGGGGAGGGGAAAGTGGGGAGGGGAAAGGGGAGAGGGTATTACTCCTTGCATGCGGAATCGAACCCTCACCAACAAGGTGAAAGGTCAGGTAGTCAACCAACTCACGACTAAGATTCCCTATTGTCGGAATTAAACTTTTTGTTTTTGGATAAGTGCCGGGATCAATATAAATGTTGTATATTGGATGTTGCAATCAATAATAGCAATTATGATGTTATAATTACAATATTAAATTGTCTAGGTGTACGTTGAACGTTTTCAAGACGAATACGCCTCCCTTCTTCCTACTCACTTAAGGCCCAGAAGGCTTTTTTTTCCCTTGCTTTTTTGCTTTTATTTTATATTGATAAATGCATTTTCAAGAAGCTCTATTCCGGAATAAATGTTGATCTAGGTTATCCAACTGATATGCAGGAGAATCTAGAGGAACTCTTGAGTCTTGACAAAATAAAGCTGGATTATTCATGTAAATGCTCGACGAATTTTCATTCTTCTAAAAAGCAAATTATGGTGTCATTTATTTACTTTAAAAGTGAAACATTCTTGCAGTATATATTATGTATGAGAGAATTACACATACATAGCAACTAAATGGCCTATATATAACTTTGCAAAGTTGCAGCCCAAAAACAATAGGCCAAGGTTCAACATCCAACTCCAAATAGGTTCTCGAATCGCTTTTCAGTTTTTTTTTGGTTAAAATCTCAAGCTTCTAATCCAATCTTCGAATCAGTAATTGCGACTCAAACTTTAGTTCAACAAACCAAATCCATTTGGGTGGTGAAATTTAGATTTTTAAGATAATTCACCATTATTGAACAAGCTTAAATAAGCAGTTTTAAATTTCGAATTTGATTTTGTGAGAAATTTGGAGTGAATATTGTTTAGACTAGTTAGAAATAGTCTAAGGAGGTTGTTTATAAAGTTTAAGTTATTTAATGGAGATTTGGACTGATTTTAAACAATAATTGCACTTTTATACAAGGCAAGTACATTATGTATATAGGTGTATAAAAATGTATAACAGTATATAAAAGGTGTTTATATTGTTATACAAGGTGTTTATACACCCATATACAACATTATACAAAAATTGACTTCGTCTCCTTCCTTACGCCTCTTCTAAAATTTAACTCAAATCTAGCTCAAATCTATTCCAAATCACTTCAAACTTAAGTTTTGAACTTCTCTTGACGTTCCCAATCCAAACAACTAACAAACTCGAAAAACTCAATTTTCGAAATTGAAGTTTCGAATAGTCTTCAATGGTGGAATTCTAGTCATCAAGTCTTCAATTAAACACAATAAAGAGAAGACCGACTTCACCACCACATACAAAAACCATATATGGTATTGAATTAACGAACAAGGTAAATTATGAATGAAAGCAAGAAACTTTATCTTGATTTGAAATTCTTCTTCCATGGTGTAGGACCATGATGACCTCTGCAATTTGGACTATAAAACTTTCCACCTAATTGGCTCATCCAAAGACTGAATACACTACCTCAAACAAACAAGGCAATTTCATCAGCTCAAAATCATTTCGAAGACACCGAAGAGAATGTAAAAGGCAAACCAACTTTGAGGATGGAGAGCTCGTTCTTGATGTTGCCTATATTTTGGCATCATTTAGTGACGCTTCCATTCATGAGACTGTCTTTAATGTGGGGCTACTAAGGAATGAAATATTTTTTCAAGTTATATACAAAGTGGGCCAAACTAGTTAAAACACTGGCCAATTTTGGTAGCATCATCGGGCCCCAACTGATAAAGGGAGTAATCTTTTCTTATGTTTATGATAGCACCAAGCAACGCATACCTCTTTATAAAACTAGATCGAGCAAGACCAACCCAGCCAAGGACTAGGGGCTGATAAGGTTGAACTTCCCTTAAATTAAGCATAATAGTATATATTCAGTAATGCTTTACTTCAGGATGACTTTAACAATTCAGTTGCTTTTGAAACTTTTTTCCTTTTGTGAAGAAATTGTAAGAAAAAGTAAACACATTCACATTTCAGTAAAGATTTGTTACAAAGTTTCTTTATTAATAGTAAATTTAACTTGTGATATGCTCAAATAAATTGGTTACGGACAGATCTTAACTCCTTACAGCTTTCTAATTGACAACCATTTTATGGAAATTCATTTTTCGTTGCATTTCTTTACATGTTCACTTGGCTATTCTCTCTAGAAATGAACAAAGCATATAGTTTTCCCATAAACCCCACACACTTAGGATATAAACTACTTGGCTTTCCTCGCTTTGCCTTCGCTTTCTCGATCACTAGATGCACCTCAAATGCCATCAACTGACTATGTAAATACCCAAGAAAGCGTCAATCTTTTGCCATAAAAACTAACATTCATCTTTGATCTTGTTATTCACTCACTATATACTCAAAACACATTTCTTCACTCTCAAAAACACATTCTTCATTCTGCAAGAAAGATGGAGAACTTTCCGATTATCAACTTGGAAAAGCTAAATGGAGTGATAGAGCTTCCACCCAGGGAATGATTAGAGATACACTCAAAAACTTCATTCTACATAACTCAGAATACTCTTTCGAAGAACCTCGAAAAAAGTCCTCCATCTCTCCTGCTCTTCATCTCTACCTTTTGTCAGTAAGTGCAGGAGAAAAGAACCTTTTCGCTCAAAACAGTGTCCCCCTTTTCAAACTATGCTTTATGAACGAGTATCTTGACAATTAGATTTATTTTCTAAGTTTTCTCAACTTATGCAAGTTAAATTAATAAAGTCTATTGTTGCCATCGTTGTCTTTTTAATACAAGCTACAAAAATGGAGAAATGCATAACTCTAGCATTAATGTTTGCTTGCATATATACCTGAAGTTGATAATACCAGTTAACCAATTCAGACTATGCAAATCCAATATTAAGTTTCGTAAAAATCTGGATGTTTTAGGATGAGATTTGGTATAATCGGACCCACTATGCAAAGTCTTTGGACATAGGATTTTTTGTAATAGGAGCTAATCCAACTTCTTTTGTATTCTTTTGCATCTTCTTGATGCGAATAATATTAACACCTTACTTCATCAAAAAGAAAATGGAGACACTGTATCGAGTGAAAAGGTACTTTTCTGCTGCAGTAACTAACGGACAAAAGGGTAGAGGGAAGAGCGGGAGAACTTTTTTTTTTGAGGTTCTTTGAAAGAGTATTGTGAGTTATGCAGAATGAAGTTTTTGAGTGTATCTGTAATCATTCCCATGGTGGAAGCTCTCTCACCACCATTCAGTTTTTCCAAGTTGATAACTGGGAAGTTCTCCATCAACTGCTCGTGTAAATCAAAATCAAGATAAGAAAAGACTCTAGCAAATCACTATAAATGAATTTCTTTAAAATCAGAACTAGTTCATATTTTCTCTTTCTAAAACTAAATGCCAATATTCATTAAATTAAGAAACAAATAAATTCTCAGTCTCAGAACTGGAACAAAATTACAGATCAAGCTTATATCCAGATCGAAACTTCAACTGGATCACGAGTATTTCAAAAAAATAAAAATTTATGAACAAAGATAGAATAAAATTGAACATAATATGATCACAAAGCGCAAACGAAACAGAAAACTGAAAATTGGAGTAGCATTTTGCTAATTACCTCAGATAAGGATGGAGCATTTGAGGTATCAACTTCGGCCATTGCTGGATTCAGCTGCGACGGCGGCCGATAGGCCAAGCTTTGACCAATAAAATAGCAAAGCGCTTAGGTTTTTGGTGGAATGTTCAGTTCGGTCAGTATTGAGTCGATGGGAAAGTGATGGCGAGAGAAATTGGAGACGCCATCTCTTCTGCCGTTAGGAAAGGCTCACGTATCGAGGACTGGCCCATGGGCCTCCAAGTCTCTGTGGTTACTGGACTTGATCTGATTTGACTCAGTCCAAAGTTGTAAAAATAGCAGGGTATAGCCAGTTTTCAGATTGATCATTCAGAAATAGCTAGCGTTTACGAATTCAATAAAAAATAGCCACTATTTTGTTGCAGCAGAGATCGATCCAGCATAATATACTGGAGTTCGGTGCATTTGTATATGAACTCCAGCATATTATGTTGGACCGGTATACTTTGCTGACTCCAGTATATTATACTGGACAATTATACTTGCTGGAACTCCAGTATATTATGCTGGAGTTCTAGAGTACTTATGCTGGAGTTCCAGCATACTTATCCTGGAACTCCAGTATAATATGCTGGAGTTCAAGCATACTTATGCCAATATAATAATATACTGGCATATTTTCTGGGTTTTGAACAGTATTTTCGCTCAGATTTATCTTTACATGAAAAGTGGCTAAATTTCGATTACTTTTGAAACTGCGCTATTTTTGAACGTTCAGTTGTAAATCTGGCTATTTTTGAATTTCTCCCTCCAAAGTTGGGGATAGACAGGATAGCCCTATCAGGGGCTCGTCTTTAAGACGTGAAAATAGCACAGGCTAATCAGTTTTGGGATTGATAATTGAAAAATAGTACTTATTTGTAAAGTCATTTTAAATAGTTACTATTTTGTTGAAACATAAAAAATTACAGCATAATATGCGGGATTATGAAATAGAATAACTTTAAGCATATTATGTTGGAACTCCGGCACATGGAAAGTTCTAGCATAATATGCTGGATTATGGAGCTACTGCATATAAACTTCCCGCATATTATATTAGAACTCCAACACATTAATGTAATTCCAACACATTATGCTGGAAATTCATGTAAATAAATTTAAATTCTAGCATATTATGCTGGAATTTTTTCGAATTTTTAAGGATATTTTTGTTCAGATTTTATCTTTCACGTAAAAGTGGCTAAACTTTGATTATTTTTGAAACTATGACTATTTTTCAATTATCATTATAAATCTGGCTATTTTTGATTATTTTTTTTTTCTCGCTGATTCTTGGACCAGTGAGAATTGCTTTCAATGATTTACCTGTTTAGATCAAGAGAATGGGAGTGGAAATGTGAAGAAAAATAAAAGTTGACAATAGAACATTTAACGTTTTTAGAATAAGAGAGGCTTGCAGCTTAACAGCAATTGAATCAAAGCCCGATTGCTATACAGTTTAATCCTCTTTAGCCTTTACCCCATGTTATAGCAAGGAAATATTTTGGTGTTGTGATCTGAAACAACCTCTTTATACTTCTAAGGTAGGGGTAAGATTGCGTACATCTTATCATCCCTAGACCCACTTCTGAGAAAATATTGGGTTTGTTGTTGTTTATGTCCCTCTTATTCATTGAAACTCACTTTTGGGTAATTACAGAATCTTTTTTCTTTTTTAATTAATATTTTGGATACTAAACTCCTTTTACTTACCCTGAGTTGGGAACACATTAATCGTAGAAAAAATATTAAAATCTTTCTTTTCATAAGCTTTAAGCGTTCAAAGGATGCATATGATTTTTGAGAAGCTTCATTTTCTTCTGTTTCATGCCGTATTAATTAGTAGTAATATTTTTGCTCGGAATTAACAAAAACCTGTAAATAAAGGTATTTTAATTGTCTCTGATGATCAGATGAAGGGGCAGGGTGTGTCAATTGACATGAAAAGGTTCAGGTTTGGTCGTGGAAATTTTAAAAGGAAGATTTTATTTTTACAACGTTAACAGTAAGGCAGCTTTGTGGAAGGCAACTTTAGGAGAGGTTCATGTTAGAGGTACCATATGACATTCAATATAAATTTATCACTATTCAATATAAATTTATCACTGTTCATAAAGATTGGTACGAGGACCTATGTTAATATTTGACTATTTCTTAAAGACATTTAAAAGTATATATGGAGTTTTTGTGTGACCCCTCCATGTATTGGGTGCGTCCGCCTTTGGTTCATGTGATTGGCCAAAATAAAATAGTAGTAATAATGTAATATCAATCATGTGACACACGTGCCCAATAATTTGGAAAGTATTTCTAATCAATGAATGGATGTGTTATTTTTTAAACAAGCCAAAACATATATTAGGAGTATTATTCATAATCGTGATTAGTTTGGAGATAATGGTTTACTACAGTAAGAGGTAATTCAAGTATAACTTTGCTTTTTCTTCCTTTTGCTTTATTTAATCATATTTCCAAACTTAATGTTCAAGCATGCATTCGTACGTGGACTAAGTTTAAGTTATTGGACCACATCTTATGGTGATACGTAGTGTAGCTAGCGTAGTATTTGGTTAGCTTAACATTTGAGCTATTAATCCGTATGCTTCTGTTTTAGCTTATAAAACTCTGGTCAATAATTATATTCGAGCATTACTATTAATCCATATGAGCCTTTAAAGTATCCCGAAGGTTGAAGTTAGAAAATCAATAATAAGTCCTTTTAACGGATCACTATTTTTAGTTATTTCTTTTTTAAAGAGTAAGAATAGGATTTGCTTTCTGAAACTTCAAAGGAAGATTGAGAAGAAATATTTTATTATAAAGCAAAGAAATGGTTCATTTTTTCACTCATATAATGATCTATCTTGTATTAATTTTTTTATTTATTATTGTTTACCGTGAAAATGGTAGTAACAATTAATTTATTGATGTGACTCTACAAATACGTGATCTATTTTTATGCTAGTTGTTAAAGCACTTGATGCTAGATATGTGGAGATAAAAGATGAAATGCGATCTAAAATAGAGTTATAATCAAACCGAGGGTTAGTTGTCCGGGCCTCGGACTACCGATGAGGGGCCTCAAGGTCAATGCCTGGGCTAGGGCTCAAGCAATCGGTGATAACCGGGAGAGGGCTAACAGTTAGAATGTAATTAAAGGAGGCTCTTTATGGCCAATAACAAGCAATAAATGAAGAACAAATATGAAAGTAATAAGCAATAACAAAACGAGTAAGTTAGAAAGAAAAGAGAGAGAGAGAGAATTGTTATTAATCTTGTGTAGAATAGTTGGAGCAACAACATCCCTTTACAAAGTGGTGAGGATCCCCTTTATATAGAAGGGGAAATACAACATAGTCTAGAATGCATTAATGCATTAATTGTAAAGGTAGGGGGATGGGACGGCTAGATGCAACACCTTGATACAGGCTCCGGGCAGACCGACTTTGTCAGACTTAGTCGCGTGCCTTGGGAATCCCCTGTTTTACTCTAGCCTCGATCAATATTCTCTTCAGGTCGGGCCTCGACGAGCTTCGAGGGAGGGAACTCGATCACATTTCATGTCCTCGAGGCCTCGAGGTGTTCTTCTGAAGTGACTTAATAGCAAAAAATTGGACCCTCTGATTTCGCCGCGTACAGATGATAAGTTAGGATTTTAAAGTGTTTATGTCCCTACTTGCCTATGCTTTGAGTATAAATTGATACAAAAACAGTCCCAAAATGCTCACAAGTTGTGCTTGATTGCAGGGTTGATTAACAAAGTGACGAGATGTCAAAAATCGGCTCAAAAAGGATGAAACCTGCTCAAGTATCAAAGACCAAGAGAAGTGAAAAAAAAGGGGGCCTAGTGCGGACCGCGTAACAATGACCGCGGCCGCACTAGGAGGTTCAGAGACTGGACATTTTTCGAGCCTAAGGTCACGCGGCCGCGGTAGGATTCACGCGGCCCGCGGAGAAGCTTCGCGGCCGCACTCCTTCTCTGTGCGGTACGCGTTCATAGGGTTCAACAAAGGGGCGTTTGTCCTCATGCGGTCCGCGGTCATGTCTGCGCGGACCGTGCCAGTTGCCTTCGCGGCCGCGGTACACTCCCACGCGGCCCGCATTCCCCAGTTCAAGTCATCAAACAACTGAAACCCAAGAGCCAGTGCGGTCGCGGTCCATTTTGTGCGGCCCGCACTGATCCCATAGGGGTACTTTTGTCCAGTTTTTCCAGCCTAGTATAAATAGAACATTTTATATTTTTTAGACAGGGAGGTCAGATCTGAAAACAGGAGAATAGCTACGCTTGGTGTTGTAGCCATTTTTGGCATATTTGCTCCCCATTAACAATAGATTATTGTAGTTTCTTCTTAGTAATTAATTAATATGTGTAGTTCTTCATCTATTTCTTCAGTTTCTTCTTTAATTATGTGTAGCTAAACCCATTAGCTAGGGTTGTGGCTCAACCCTAGTATGGGTAATTGATGGGTGTTGCCATCTAGGGTTAGATTGACTATGTGTGTTTGTTATTTGGGTTGATTTTATGATTTAATTTAGAATTGGTGATTGCAAACACTGATTCAAGCTTTGTGGGTTTAACTCTTCTTGAGAAAGAGAGTTTATGACCTCAAAATTGACCCAACAAGGAATTAGGATGGACTCATGAGAAATGATAGTCCCAATTAACGGGTTAAATCTCGAGAGAGTAATCACCCTACTTGAACCCTAGTTGCTTGGTCTAATTTGCCAACCCAATTGGTCTCGAGAGAGTCAATTGGGTAAAATCATTCTCTCTACCGAGAGGTGTGAGAGTGGGTAAAATTTGTGCAACGGTTATAACATAACCCCCAAACAAGTCAATCGAACCTAAGTAACATCTACCTGTCAATTAGCCACCAAGGTAATGCCACAACCCTAGTGCTCTTCCTTCCCATTAATTACAACTTAACAATATTCTCCTAGCATAATCCGTAGTTTTATAATATTAGTTATAAATACAAAAATTCAAAAAATGATTGAAGTGACATTAGAAGCACAACCACAATCTAGGCTAGACGGAAAATACAACTCCACTACTAGCTCCTTGTGGAAATTCGATCCCGAACCTCTATTCGGGTAAAAGCTATTGTGATCCGCTCTTTCTACCATAGTGTAGTGTCGAGTCGGCAGCGATCAACTTTTTGGCGCCGTTGCCGTGGAGCTTACGGTGTTGACTATCTGTTTAGTTAGTTTTGTGTTGTACTTCTCTTTCCTTCTTGTTTACTAATTTCGTTTGTGTCGATCAATCAGGTACAATGACTCTTAATGCAAATGACCCTCTCGGCAATGTGATAGCGGGGGAGGAGGTAGAGGATTTAGAACCAGATGAGGTCTTACCTCAACTTCCATGAAGAGGCCAGCCGACATGTCAATGTAAATGCAAATAAGAACAACAATATTCCAGACCCTCTTCCGCCACCACCGAGAGTGGCTCCCAGAGTTTTACCAAATCAAGGATACGCTAGTGCTATTGTTCCTCCCCGAATCCGGGCGGGGAACTTCCAAATCACAAATGTTATGCTGACCCTGCTCGAGCAAAGATGGTATTTCACGGGTGCCTCCAATCAAAATGCCTACAAGCACTTGAAGGGGTTCGTGGATACATGCTGGGGTAGCAAGCAGACAAACGTGTCCGAGGATGCGTTGAGGTTGAGGCTTTTCCCGTTCTCTCTTCGGGGTAAAGCATTGGATTGGTTAGAAAGGCTCCCCAATCATTCTATTACAACATGTGATGAATTGGCGGACAAATTTATTTCCAAGTTCTTTTCTCCAAGTCATATGGCAGCTCTTCGGGATGAAATTTTAGCTTTCAAGCAAGAGCCAACGGAACCTTTGCACGAGATATGGGAAAGATATATAACAATGGTGAAAGAGTGCCCTAATAACCACATGACCGAGGCTATGATTCAACAAACCTTTTATCGGGGCATCAACACTACGAATCAATGTATTGTGAACCAATTGACTGGAGGGAACTTTATGAAACTTTCTTACCAAGAGGCATGTGATGTACTTGATGAAATGGCCGACACCTCTTCGGCATGGCAAAGCCGAGCAAATGTGCCCCAAGGTGACCCCACGGTCATCCATTTGCACAAGGAATTGCACGATCATGGCCAAGCCATCGCCGAGCTTACAACAACTATGAATCAATTAGCAAAGGCGCAATTGCAACAAGTCCAAAACCCGCGCCAAGTCAATGCAATGGAAGGTGTTTCTATGTTGAAAAGGAGACAAAGAGGACAACAACCTCAAGGTAATTGTGAACAATATGACAACAACAATGATGGTGGTGGTTATTCAAATGAGTGCTATGATGATCAAAGCGAAGAGGTCCAATATGTCAACAACTACCAAGGGAATAGAGGTAACTCGTCCAATCAACAATGGCGTCCTCAAGGAAACTGGGGCAATCAACAACAAGGCGGGGGTAATTGGAATAACAACAACCAAAACAACATTTGGGGTAATCAAAGCAACCAAGGAAATTGGAATGGGAGTAACAATAATTGGGGCAACAACAACAATCAAGGAGGGTAGAACAATAGCGGGGACGAAGGCAACCGGGGGCAAGGCTTTCAAAGGCCCCCCATGTACCAACAACCGAACAATCCACCTCCCTTTCCTTCTCAAGGTCCGAGTTCATCCGGAAGTGATATGGGGAGAGTTGAAGCATGTTCGAGCAAATGATGAAAAAGAACCAAGATTCCGAGGCCCAATTAGCTTCGCATAACACATCTATCCGGAACTTGGAGGTGCAATTAGGCCAAATCTCTCAAGCATTGAATACTCGTCCCAAGGGTGCGCTACCAAGTGACACGGTGGTGAATCCGAAGGGTGGGAATAATAATCATGTGATGGCGGTTACAACAAGAAGTGGGAGAGGCGGTGATGTGAATGCCTCAATGCAAAAGCAAGTTATGGATGAAGATGTTGAGTTGCGGGATGATGATGTACCTTTGATTGTTGATGATGTGGTTAATAAAAATGCAAACAATGATGTGCGGATTGATATTAATGATGAGGCCGAGGTAGAGAATCAAGATGCCGTGAACCCGTCTAGGGAACACGTGATTGACATGCCCGAGCCGGTTGTACAAAAAGCCAAGGCACCTTTGCCTAGGCCACCTCCACCTTATCGTCAACGGTTAGCAAAGCAAAAGAGTGACAATCAATTCAAAAAATTCACTGACATGATGAAAAGCCTCACAATCAATGTCCCTTTGGTTGAGGCACTTGAGCAAATGCCGGGGTATGCGAAGTTCATGAAAGATTTGGTTACAAAGAAGAGGTCGATGGAGTGTGAAACAATTAAGATGACTCATCAAGTGAGTGCCATAGTGCATTCAATGGTACCCAAGCTTGAGGATCCCGGAGCTTTTACTATCCCTTGTACTATCGGAAAGTGCGGATTTTGCTAAGGCCCTTTGTGACTTGGGGGCTAGTATTAATTTGATGCCGTACTCGGTCTTCAAGACTTTGGGAATTGGGCAACCTCGACCTACCTCAATGAGACTTCAAATGGCGGATCGATCGATGAAGCGACCCTTGGGCATAATCGATGATGTTCTTGTCCCTGTTGATAAATTCATATTGCTGGCCGACTTTGTCATATTAGATTGTGAGGTGGATTTTGAAGTGCCGATTATTCTTGGAAGACCTTTCCGAGCTATGGGGAAGGCATTAGTTGATGTTGAAACGGGTGAGTTAACATTCCGAGTGGGAGATGAGAAGGTGGTATTCCATGTTTGCAAATCAATGAGACAACCAAATAGCACGGAGGTGTGTTCTTTTGTGGACATTGTCACAGCCGTGATAGTGGATGACACAAGTTCCATGATCAATGTTGAAGAGCCTCTTGAGGTCGTGGTTCTTAACATGGATGTCAATGATGATGCTAGTAGAGTGGAGTGCGTGAATGCATTGCATGGTATGGGTTCATATTCTTATGAGCCTAGAAGGCTATCTTTGGATCTTGAAAACCGCAAAACTCCACCAACGAAGCCATCGATTGAGGAGCCACCGGTGTTGGAGTTGAAACCATTTCCTTCACACCTATTCTTGGGTTCAAATTCTACTTTACCTGTCATTCTTTCTTCTTGCCTTACTAACATGCAGGTTAAGGCCACCTTGGCAGTTCTTCAAAGGCGAAAGAGGCAATCAGATGGACTCTAGCTGATATTCGGGGTATAAGCCCTGCCTTTTGCATGCATAAAATCATATTGGAGGAGGATGCGAGGGCTTCACTTGAGCATCAAAGAAGACTAAATGAGGCTATGCAAGAAGTAGTAAAGAAAGAGGTTATCAAGTGGATTGACGCAGGTGTGGTTTATCCTATTTCTGACAATTCATGGACTTCTCCGGTGCAATGTGTACCGAAAAAGGTGGAATGACTGTGGTGACCAACGACAACAATGAGCTTATTCCTACTCGGACAGTGACGGGTTGGAGAGTTTGCATGGATTACCGGAAGCTGAACAAGGTGACTAGAAAAGATCATTTCCCATTGTGTTTCCTTGACTAAATGCTTGATCGTCTTGCGGGCCGGGCTTTCTATTGTTTTTTGGATGGTTACTCGGGGTACAATCAAATTCTCATTGCCCCGGAGGACCAAGAGAAGACGACTTTCACATGTCCTTATGGCACATTCGCTTTCTCCAGAATGCCATTTGGATTATGTAATGCTCCGGCGACCTTCCAACGTTGCATGATGGCTATTTTCACCGACATGGTGGATGATATCTTGGAGATCTTCATAGATGATTTTAGCGTGGTTGGGGATTCTTTTGAGGAGTGCTTGGTAAACTTGGATAGAGTGTTGGCCCGGTATGAAGATATCAACCTTGTTCTAAACTGGGAAAAGTGCCATTTTATGGTAACAGAGGGTATAGTGTTGGGTCACAAGATCTCGAAGCGAGGAACTGAAGTTGATAAGGCCAAGGTCGAGGTTATTTCAAGGCTTCCTCCCCCTACTTTTGTCAAAGGAGTGAGAAGTTTTCTTGGGCACGCGGGTTTCTACCGGAGGTTCATCAAAGATTTTTCTAAGGTAGTTAACCCGTTGTGTAAATTGCTAGAGAAAGATGCCAAGTTTGTTTTTGATGAGAAATGCATGGAGGCTTTTGAGCTGCTTAAACAAAAGTTGACCACTACCCCCATCATCACCGCACCAAATTGGAGCTTACCATTCGAGCTCATGTGCGACGCGAGTGACGTTGCGGTGGGGGCGGTTTTAGGCCAAAGGATCAACAAGATGTTCCACCCGGTGTACTACTCAAGCAAGACCATGAATGAGGCTCAAAGGAACTACACAGTCACCGAAAAGGAGTTGTTGGCTATTGTTTTTGCTATGGAAAAGTTCCGTCCTTACCTTATGGGGGCTAAAGTTATTGTGCACACCGACCATGCCGCCCTTAGGTATTTGATGACCAAGAAAGATTTAAAGGCAAGACTGATGAGATGGGTTCTTCTCCTTCAAGAGTTTGATTTAGAAATTGTTGACCGGAAGGGTAGCGAGAATCAAGTGGCGGACCACTTGTCCCATTTGGAGGAGGAGGGGAGGCCTTGTGACGGCCTTGAGATCAATGATACATTTCCCGACGAGCAACTCCTTGTGGTGTCAATGAGTGGAATACTGTGGTTCGCCGATATTGCAAACTATCTTGTTACCGGAATCATCCCGTGTGAGCTCTCTTCTAACCAAAGGAAGAAGCTCAAACGGGATAGCTTGGATTATTATTGGGACGAGCCCTATTTGTTTAAGATTTGCACCGATGGTGTGATTCGACTATGTGTCCCGGAAGAGGAGCAATTGGGTATTTTGGAAGCTTGCCATTCCTCACCCTATGGTGGCCATCATGGCGGGGCGAGAACGGCTTCTAAAGTGCTTAGTTGCGGATTTTATTGGCCTACTTTGTTTAAAGATGCCGGTGATGTAGTCAAAAGATGTGATGAATGCCAACGAGCCGGTGGAATTTCAAAAAGGGATGAAATGCCCCTCAACACAATCCTCGAGGTAGACATTTTTGATGTTTGGGGCATCGACTTCATGGGTCCTTTCGTGAGCTCTTGTGGAAACACTTACATTCTGATGGCGGTAGATTATGTCTCCAAGTGGGCTGAAGCCGTGGCTTTGCCCAACAATGAAACCCGGAGTGTTGTGGCATTTCTTAAAAAGAGTATCTTCACGAGGTTTGGCACTCCCCGTGCTATCATTAGTGACGGGGGATCTCACTTTTGCAACAAAGTTTTTTTCATTGCTAGCCAAGTATGGAGTTAATCACAAAGTAACCACCCCCTATCATCCTCAAGCTAGCGGTCAAGTGGAAGTCTCCAACCGAGAAATTAAGAGTATCTTGTCTAAAATTGTAAATGCAAATAGGACCGATTGGTCGAGAAAATTGGATGATGCTCTTTGGTCCTATCAGATAGCTTACAAGACTCCGATTGGTATGTCCCCATACCGGTTGGTGTTTGGGAAAGCTTGCCATCTTTCGGTGGAATTGGAGCACAAGGCTATGTGGGCCTTGAGGAAGTTGAACTTAGAATGGGATGTTGCTGCAAATCTGAGGGTTGAACAACTTAATGAGCTCGATGAGTTTAGATTCCATGCATACTCCAGCTCGTCCTTATATAAGGACAAAATGAAGTACCTTCACGACAAATATGCTCGGGGCAAGGAGTTCAAAGTTAGGGATATGGTTCTCTTATTTAATTCCCGGTTACGTCTGTTTCTAGGTAAGCTCAAGTCAAAGTGGAGTGGGCCATTTGAAGTTGTGTTCGTGACCCCGTTTGGTGCTCTTGATCTTAAAAACAAAAATGGTGAAGCCTTCAGAGTCAATGGTTACCGGGTCAAGCATTATCTCGGAAAATTCGATGGAAGCCACGTAGTGATGCTTCTTCATCTAAAGTGATGTGGTGGTAACATGCGTCGTGCCGCGACGTTAAATCAGGCGCTTCTTGGGAGGCAACCCATGTGTAGCTTAGGATTTTTGAGCTAACTGTTTATGAGATGTTGCAGGGATTGTGTTGAAACAGTGCAAAACAAAGTTGGAAAATGGCATAGTCTCTGAAGATTGCCAGCGCGGCCGCGGTGCATTTTGTGCGGTCCGCGCTGGCATGAGTCAAAAGGGGGACTCTCTGAAGTTCTTCACCGCGGCCGCGGTCAAGTTAGTGTGGTCCGCGGTGGACTGACGTGACCGCGGTACATGTCTGTGCGGTCCGCGTACGCTTCATCACGAGGGGTCACACAAATAAACCCAGCGCGGTCCGCGGTCACTTTTGTGCGGCCGCGTTGGTAGGTGAGTACGGGTCCTACTGGGGCTCTATAAATAGAGACCAAGGGTCTCATTTTACCCTTTTTGCAAATTGGAAACCCAAAACCCTAATTCCACTGTTCATCCCCATCCAAAACTGAGATTCTTGCTTGTGTGGATATATTGCATTCATTCTTCATAATTCTAGTAACATTTCATGCATTTTTGATTATTACTCTTTTATTTTTATTTTTATTTTAATTGCTTGCCAGTAGTCTGTAACTTCTTTGCCTTTACCAACTGTCTTCGAATTGTTAGTCTAGGGTATCTTCCATGTTAGTTTGAAATAACTAAGGATTTGGGTACATGAGTAGGGACAAGTAGGGGTAAAAAGTTGAACAAAAATAGAACAAAAGCATGCAATCCCTAGTTTACTCACTGAACCTAACCCAGTGCGGCCCGCGGCCGCCTTAGCGCGATCCGTGGTGCCCTAACGCGGTCCGCGCTACGCTTCCACGCGGTCCGTGATGCTTGAATGACTGAGGAACAACTTGTGTCCAGCACGGCAGCGGTAACGTTTGTGCGGTCCGCGCTGGGGCACCGCGGCCGCGACCCCATTTTGTGCGGACCGCGGTGTGAGATTCAGAGAAGACCCTTCCTAGGGTTTTGATCAGTGCGGCCCGCGGTCGCCTTAGCGCGGTCCGCGGTGCCTCCAACGTGGCCGCATTCCTAATAGCGCGGTCCGCGGTGCCTGGTTCTGTAGCAGTGTCTCCAACTTTCATTTTGCTTCTGCAATTTTAATTCAGTCACATGTTTCACTGCCTGTGCTTCAACAAACAATGTTAGACAATGGTAAAACAACGAGGAAGAGGTGCTAAACAACCCGGCCGAGGTGACTCCTCCCGGGGAGGAAAAGGGAAACAAGTTAAACTCACTTCCCGACCTCAATTGAAAACAAGGAAACAAATTGCTATAGACGACCAATCGGGGAGTGAGTACGTACCATCCCAGGACCTCTCTTCTGATTCAGGGCCAACTACTGCAGTCCCGGCTTCACATACCGCCCAAGCCCCACAACGTATACATTCTGAGTCGTCTGATGGCTCAGCAGCAGGCAGTGGTGAATACTCCACCTCCCCCACAGCTTTAGTATCTGGGGAGAGTGTAGAAGGCGGGACTAATAGTGATAATGAGGTACCGAGCAATGGGGTGCCCCAGGTTGGGGGTGTTGAGAGAACTAGAAAACCTGAAGTTTGGGAAGATCGGTTTGTCAGCCAGGTGGCATTCCACAAATTTAGAGAATGGTGGCCGACACGGAAGTTGATACTTGAGCGGAGCTTTATTGACAAAGACCTTCTACCCCTAAACCCCAATGTGCATAGACAGTTCCAGGCTCGAGCGGGTTGGGAGTTCTTTAAAGACAATTGTTTGAAGGCAAATGAGCATATGGTCAAGGAGTTTTACAACAATGTGGCCCATATCATGAAAGGCACTAAAGTGACGAAAGTGAGAAACAAAAATGTGGTTTTCACCGGGAAGGCATTGAATGAGTATTTGGGGTTCATTGACGAAGATGAGTCCCTGTACAATGAAAAGTTAGCAATGGGCGAGGAGGTTCGTCCGTGGTTAGCTTCGTACCTGGCAATCCTGGGTACGGTTACAGAATGGCGCAGGGACCAAAATACTTCGGAGAACTTTCAACTTCGAGGCTAGAGGGTGGTTGACCTTTGTATGCAGTCGGCTCGACCCGACCACTCATGATCAGACTATTCCACTTGCCCGGGCTGTTCTTATTGCTTCTATTATGGCAGGTTACCCTATCAATGTAGGAAATGTGATGTCCCGCACCATTTCTGCAGTCAAGGTTGAGCATGACCGGAACTACCCTTTTCCCAGCACCCTTACTATGTATTTCCGGGACTTGGAGGTGGAGAAGAGACCGTTTGACGTCAAGGTAAAACCTGTGGCTCCATTTTCCTGATACAGTTTGAAGGGGCCAGACAACCCCAAAGACAAAGGTTACAAGCCGCCTTCCTCTACTCCAGCTGGCCAGTCTGAGGAGCCAGTGGCGGTTGTGTCTTCGGTTGAGCCCCCCACAGAGCCTTCCACCATGCCTACGGTCACCACTGATGATGATTTGCCTCCACGACCCTCCTCCTTTGCTGGCCCCAGTACTTCAGTTGACACGGGGGTCCCTTCTTCCCGGACTCATCCTTTCACGGCCCAACAGTTGAGTCGGACACTAGCCAGTTTGAACAACTGGATGTCAGCTGCGACATCCAAGTTGTCTACATTGTCTGCTACAGTTGAGGCCCATTCAGCACCTTCCACTTGTGACGACCCAAAGGGTCATTACCATAGTTCTTCCTTGTTCCGCGCTTTCGAGGCCTTGAAAACCTCGCTTTTAGTTGCCTCGATTTGCGTACGCAGTTCGGGCGCGTAGCCGGAAAAGTTTTTATGTTAGAATATGTGAATTATGTGAAAATTTTGATGAATTTTGATATTAATATGCATAATATTGACTTCGATTAACATTTTGGGTAAGCGGACCCGGACTTGTGATTCGACGGTCCCGGAGGATCCGTAGAAAAATATGGGACTTGGGCGTGTGCCCGGAATTAAATTCCGAGGTCCCAAGCTCGAGAAATGAATTTTTGTGTGAAATTGTTTTCTGAAATTAATTAAGGAAAATGAAGAAGGAAATTGATCAGAAAACTGTGGTATCGGGCTTGTATTTTGGTTCCGACGCCTGGTACGAGTCTTAAATATGTTTTAAGCACTATCTGTAAAGTTTGGCTAAAAACGGACGTCATATGACGTGTTTCGAACTTAAAATGGGGAATTTGAGTTTTATGAAAGTTGAAAGAAAATCATGTGTTTTGAGGTTTGATTCTATGTATATGATGTTATTTTGGCGAATTGATCGCACAAATGAGACCGTAAGATGTTTTTAAGATCATATGTATGTTTGGTTTGGAGCCCCGAGGGCTCGGGTGAGTTTTGAGTGGGGCCCGGGAGGTCTTAGACTTAAAAAAAAATGCAGGTTCAGGTTTTGCAGGCCCAGCACGGCCGCGGCCGTTTCCGCGCGGTCCACGCTGGCAGCCACGTGGCCGCGGTGCTTTTCTATGCGGTTCGCGTGGTGGGGGTTCAGAGGGTCGGTAGCCAGGTCGACCAGCGCGGCCGCGCACCAAATCAATGTTGTCCGCGTTGGGTGGGTTTCAGAGAGCCCACTTCTTCCCTCTCTCGGGGCGGCCGCGGTACATTTCCGCGCGGTCCGCGCTGGCAGCCAAGCGGCCGCGTTGCATTTCTGCGCCAGCCCCCAGCAAAAATATATAAATTCGGGATTTTCAGTCATTTTTGCACTTTTCAAAAACCCAAAACCTAAGAGGCGATTTTCCAAACAACTTTTCTTCTCCAAAACGATTGGTAAGTGATTTCTAACTTAATTTCTTTATTCCTTGACATCTTTTAACATGATTTCAAATTTAAATCAAAGATTTTCATGGGGGAAATTGGGTATTTTGGGTAGAACCTAGGTTTTCTACAAATTGAGAAGTTGGACCTCAATTTGAGGTCCGATTTCCAAAACAAATCATATATTTGGATTCGTGGGAGAATGGGTAACCGGGTTTTGGTCCGAACCTCGAGTTTCGACCACGTGGGTCCGGGGGTGTTTTTGACCATTTTGGGAAAAACCTTGTAACATTTATTTTTCATGCCTGGGGAGTGATTCATTTAGTAATTATTAATGTGATTAAGTAACTTATGACTAGATTCGAGCGGATTGGTGGTGGAATCAAGAGGTAAAGCTATACTAGAAGCGTGAGTTGAGTTTGGAGCATTCGAGGTAAGTGTTTGTTCTAACTTTGGCTTGAGGGAATAGGATTAGGATGTTATTTGCTACTTGCTAATGTGGAGTACGGTGTGTAGGCATGGTGACGGTTATCTATGCACCGGAGTCTAGCATGACCGTGAGTCTTAATTGCTTTTAATTCGAATAACGTGACACAATCTCCTTGTTTATTTGATGAGTTTCATATAATGTGAACAGTTGAGGTAAAATTGTGATTGGTGTACTTTTGGAGCGTTAGCTCGAACATGAATGTGTTAGTTGAGGAAGAAGGGATTTAAAAAGAGAATGTGTTGTGATTACTCCCTTGCCGGGATGTGTAGACCGATATATATACTCTCCCTTGTCGGGATATTTTTGGGCTGTTAGTTGTACCCTTGTCGGGTTAGAGTGATATGTTGTTGATTTCCCCTAATGGGACTCTCCTTACAAAATCAGATGTTTCGAATTATATTATGGTATCGTGTGGCACGCCGTCCACTTTTATCTGATATTATGGGATCGTGTGGCACGCCGTCCACTTATATATGATATTATGGGAGTGTGTGGCACGCCGTCCACTTTTATATGATATTATGGGATCGTGTGGCACGCCGTCCACTTATATATGCTGCCGACCAGAAAACGCCAAATTTTCAATTTCGCCAACTCAAGCCTAATTCTACCACGGACCTCTAAATTACATTTTGAACACGCTCCTAAGTCCAAAATCACCTAATGGGGCTAACTGAACCATCAGATTTCACATCCGAGATCTTCTACACATAAGCCAACATCCGATTGACTTTTTCCAACTTAAACTTCTAAATAGGAGACTAAGTGTTTCATTCCACACTGAAACTACTCCGAACAAGAACCAACCAACACGATATGACACAATATAGCTGAACAACACATAAAGAAGCAGAAATGGAGGAAATGGGGCTATAACTCATGAAACGACCGGCCGGGTCGTTACATCCTCCCCTCTTAAACAAACGTTCGTCCTTGAACGAGTCTAAAATATACCTGAAGCCTCAAATAGGTGTGGATATATGCTCGGCATCTCCCGCTCGGTCTCCCAAGTAGCCTCCTCCACGGGCCGGCCTCTCCACTGTATTTTCACTGAAGCTATATCTTTCGACCTCAACTTTCGGACCTGCCGCTCCAAAATAGCCACTAGCTTCACATTATAAGTCAAATCACCGTCTAACTGAATCGTGCTGAAATCCAAAACATGAGACAGACGCCGATACACTTCCGGAGCATAGAAACATGAAATACCGGATGCACCCCCGACAAGCTAGGTGGCAAGGTAAGCTCATAAGCCACATCCCCAATCCTCCGAAGCACCTCAAAAGGCCCAATGAACTTAGGGCTCAACTTGCCCTTCTTCCCAAATCTCATAACGTCCTTCATGGGTGAAACCTTCAGTAGAACCTTCTCCCCAACCATGCAAGACACATTACGAACCTTTCTATCAGCATAACTCTTTTGTCTCGACTGAGCTGTATGAGGCCGCTCCTGAATCACTTTCACTTTGTCCAAAGCATTTTGTACCAAGTCAAAGCCTAGCCTAGCCCAGCTCAAACCAACCTACTGGAGATCTACACTGTCTCCCATATAAAGCCTCATATGGAGCCATCTGAATACTCGACTGATAATTATTGTTATATGCAAACTCCGCGAGCGGTAGAAACTGGTCGAAATCAATGACACAAGCGTGCAACATCTCCTCCAATATTTGAATAATGCGCTCGGATTGTCAGTCCGTCTGAGGGTGAAAAGTTGTGCTCAACTCAACCTGAGTACCCCACTCTCGCTGGACGACCCTCTAAAATTGCGACATAAACTGAGTACCTCTATCTGAAGTGATGGAAACTGGGACACCATGCAGGCGAACAATCTCTTGGATGTAAATCTCAGCTAACCGCTCTGAAGAATAGGTAGTACACACAGGAATGAAGTGCGCGGACTTGGTCAGCTGATTCCCAATCACCCAAATAGCATCGAACTTCCTCAAATTCCATGGGAGTCCAACTACGAAATCCATGGTGATCTGCTCCCACTTCCACTCTGGAATATCTATCTACTGAAGCAAGCCACCCGGTCTCTAATGCAGATATTTCAACTGCTGACAATTGAGATACCGAGCTACAAACCCCACTATATCTTTCTTTATTCTCCTCCACCAATAATGCTATCTCAAATCCTGGTACATCTTCGAGGCACCCGGATGGATGGAATACCGCGAGCTGTGGCCTCCTCAAGAATCAACTCCCAAATCCCATCTACATTAGGCACACATATCCGGCCCTACATCCTTATCACATCATCATCACCAATAGACACATCCCTAGCGTCACCTCGCCGGACCCTGTCCTGAAGAATGAGCAAGTGTGGGTCATCATACTGGCGCTCCTTGATACGGTCATAAAGAGAAGACCTGGAGACTACGCAAGCCAATACCCGACTAGGCTCCGAAATATCCAACCTCACAAGATGGCCCACTAAGGCCTGAACATCCAATGCTAAAGGCCTCTCTGCTGCTGGAAGATATGCTAAACTCCCCAAGCTCTCTGCCCGGTGACTCAACGTATCGACCACCATATTGGCCTTCCTCGGATGGTATAAAATAGTGAGATCATAGTCCTTAAGAAGCTCCAACCATCTCCGCTGACACAAATTAAGATCCTTCTGCTTAAATAGGTGCTGCAGACTCCAGTGATCAGTATAGATCTCACAATGAACCCCATACAAATAATGACGCCAAATCTTTAAGGCGTGAACAATGGCTGCTAACTCAAGATCATGCACCGGGTAATTCTTCTCATGGGTCTTCAACTAGCGTGAGGCATCACAATAACCAATGTATATCCTCGAGGCATCACAATACACGGTATAAGAACCTGAAGCTAATGGCAACACTAACACTGAGCTGTGGTCAAGGCACCCTTGAGCTTCTGAAAGATCACCTCACACTCATCCGACCACCTGAGAGGAGCACCCTTTTGGGTCAATTTGGTCAAGGGTGATGCAATAGATGAAAATCCCTGAACGAACCGATGGTAATAACCCGCCAAACCAAGAAAGCTATGAATCTTTGTGGTTGAGGACGGTCTGGGCCAACTCTGAACCGCCTCTATCTTCTTCGTATCAACCTGAATACCCTCACTAGACACTACGTGCCCCAAGAACACCACTGAACTGAGCCAAAACTCACACTTAGAGAACTTTGCATAAAGCTTCTCCTCCCTCGATCGCTGCAATACAACTCTCAAATGCTCAACGTGCTCCTCCTGGCTACGCGAGTACACCAGAATATCATCAATGAAAACAATAAAAAACAAGTCAAGATAAGGCCGAAACACATTGTTCATCAAATGCATGAACGCTGCTAGGTATTGGTCAGCCCAAAAGACATCACAAGGAACTTATAATGACCATATCGGGTCCTGAAAGTTGTCTTAAGTATGTCCGAGTCCCTAATCTTCAACTGGCGATACCCTGACCTAAGGTCAGTCTTGGAGAACACTCCCGCTCTCTGAAGCTGGTCAAATAAATCATCAATACGAGGCAAAGGATACTCATTCTTGATTGTGACTTTGTTCAACTGCCTATAATCAATGGACATCCTCATAGTGCCATCCTTTTTCTTCAGAATAGAACATGCGCACCCCAAGGTGACACACTAGGCCTAATGAACCCCTTATCAAGCAGTTCCTGAAGCTGCTCCTTCAATTCCTTTAACTTTGCCGGTGCCATACGATATGGTGAAATAGAAATAGGCTGAGTGCCTGGCACTAAATCAATCCCGGTATCGCTAAGGTCATTGTCTTAGCATGACAATCTAGAACAGCATGACATGGAGATAGCCAATCCATACCCAATATCATGTCGAAGTCAACCATACTGAGCAATAACAAATCCACTCGAGTCTCCAAACCCCCAATAGGCACCACACATGACCAATACACACGGTCCACAACAATAGTATCGCCCACAGGAGGGGACACATGAACAGATGTAACTAAAGACTCCCGGGGCATGTCCAAAAAATGAGCAAAATATGATGAAACATACGAATATGTGGAACTAAGGTCAAATAATACAAAGGCATCTTTGTGAAACATTGAAACAATACCTGTGATCACCGCATCTGAAGCCATAGCATCTAGTCTGGCTGGGAGTGCATAGAAATGGGCCTGACCGCTACTTGATCGACCTCCCCCTCCAGGGCGACCCCTAGCTGGGTGGGTAGGTGGTGAAGTAACTGGAGATGAGGTTGATTGTTGACATTTCTATTTCAGCCGTATCCTCACATTAACTTGGTAAATTGTTAAAGATAAAGGTAATAAGGTAAAATAATCAGTAACGTTGGCTTGCCTAGCGGGTTCAATGTTAGGCGCCATCACGATCCCGATGGTGGGAAATTCGGGTCGTGACAGAAGAACCCTAAGCTGATGGAGCACATGACGAACTCTGGGTTGGTAGAGCACTAAGCGATGAATGGCCCTGATGTGAACTGTGAGAATTATGGACCGATGATGCCTCACGATGAATTGGGCAAGCTGACTGAGCATGTTTGAATGGACGACCTCTACCGTGCTGGAACTGACCCCCATGAGGAGCACCACTGAATCCACCCTGACCACGAGACCTCTTGGCCTCCCTCTCGATCCTCTCCTGACCATGAACCATCTCAATCTATCGAGCAATGTCGACAACCTCATCAAAAGTGGCACCAGACACACTCTCTCTGGTCATAAGCAACGGAAGCTGAAAATCAAGGCCATCTATAAACCTACTGTTACTCTCTCGGTCTGTGTGAACCAACCAGACCGCATGACGAGCCAAATCGGAGAACCGCATCTCATAATGTGTAACAGACATATCACCCTAGTGAAGCTGCTCAAACTGCCTGCGCAGCTCCTCTCTGCGAGACTCAGGTACAAACTTCTCCAAAAAGAGAACGGAGAACTGCTGCCAAGTAAGGGGCGCTGCGCCAACCGGCCTACGCCTCTCGTAAGCCTCCCACCAACAAACTGCAACCCTAGAGAACTGGAAAGTTGTGAATGAGACCCCATTGGTCTCCAGAATACCTGTGGTCCGAAGCATCCTCTAACACTTGTCCAAGAAACCCTGTGCATCCTCACCCTCAACACCACTAAATGACGAAGGCTAGAGTCTCCTAGACCTCTCTAATCTGTGTTGCTCATCCCCTGGCATGACAGGAACTACATAGTCTTGAGCAACTACAACCAGCTGGGCTAGAGGTTCCCCGGTGTTTGAAGTCCCTGAATAACCTGCTCAAGTGTGCGAGTGGCGGGAGTCTGAGTGCCTCCACCAGCCAGAGAAGTAGCTGAGACCGCTTGAGCCAGGCCAATGCACACTGATATAATCTGAGCTAGGGCCTCCTAAAGGCTCACAATAGGCACAAGGGGCGCCTGAGCTGGTTCCGCTGGAGCATCTGCGGCTGGGACCTGATCTGGAACAACGGGAGGGTCTATAGGTACAACCCTGGCTGCTGCGTGGGCTACACCCCTACTCCTGCCACGACCTCAACCCCTCACGGGCCTAACTGGTGGTACTGGTGGCTGGTCACCCTGTCCGATAGTGCGAGTCCTCACCATCTGTGAGAGAATGAAACAATAGAAGTTTAGTTACTAGAGTCAATGGATTCGCACAATAAAAATTCAAGAATATGGAATTTTCCTAAAGGTTCTAGGTTCTACAGCCTCTCAAAGATAAGTACAGACATCTTCGTATTGATCCACAAGACTCTACTAAATCCACTCATGACTTGTGAGACCTATGTAACCTAGGCTCTGATACTAACTTGTCACGACCCAAACTACCCAGTCATGATGGTGCCTATCGTAGTACTAGGCTAGCTGACTCATTACCCAAAACACGTAACACGCTTCATTTTTAAAAATATATTTCAAACTATTTAATCATAAAATCTCTCATAAGAAATCCAAAACAAAGAAAAATGCGGAAATAAAATCTCGACATCAAGTGTCACCAGTCATGAGCATCTACAACACAAGTCTGAATATGCTTAGACCAATACAATCTAGAGAATCTAATAAAATAGATATAGGAAGATAGAAGGGAGGAGCAAGGCTGCGATCGCCATGCAGCTACCTTGCTAACTCCAAAGATCCACGGTGGATGAATCAACACTCGCTCGAACGTCCAATAACACCCGGATCTGCACATAAGGTGCAGGGAGTAACGTGAGTACGTCAACTCAGTAAGTAACAACCATAAATAAAGGCTGAGTAGTAGTGACGAGAAGTAAAACACATAAGGATCATAGTATGAAATCTCAGTGAAATAATATGCTTACAAATCAATATTTGAGTCAAATCATCTCGTAAAAATTCAGTTTCGATGAAAATCATTTATAGATATTTTTCAACAGTTTCAATAGAGGCTCAATGTAAAATAGAGTAAAGGTAATGAAGTCATAAACAACACCTCAGGCAAAATATCACTCATAAACAGCCCATCGGGCAAGCCTCACAGTCACTCATGAACAGACCCTCGGGCATACCTCACAATCACTCGTAACAGCCCCTTGGGCATACCTCACCATCACTCATGCCTCCCAGTCACTCGTCACTCGGCACTCGCACTTAGTAGGTACCTGCGCTAACTAGGGGTGTGTACAGACTCCAGAGGGGCTCCTTCAGCCCAAGCGCTATAACAAGCCAAATCATGGCATCAATCACTCAGGCCCTCGGCCTATAATAAACATATTGCGGCATGCAGCCCGATCCCATATCATATCCTCACAAATCAGGACCTTGGCCTCACTCAGCCATAAACCTCACAAGCTACTCGGGCATTTCAGTAAAATCAGGGGAACTCAGCCCAAAACAATATTTATGTGCATCAAAATAGAGTAATATAACTGAATTATGCAGTAATCAGGTAAAATCGTAACTGAGTATAGATTTCAAATCAAAATAGTGAGAAGATAGTAAGAAAATGCCCCTGAGGGTCTAAATAGTACTGGCGCGAGGCCCAAACATGGCATTCAGCCCAAGTTATAAGAATTCTTTCTAAACATATAGATATTATATATCATTCAACAAAATATGCAACTCTACAATTGCTACGGGATGGACCAAGTCACAATCCCCAACGGTGCACGCCCACACGCCCATCACCTGGCATGTGCGTCACCTCAAAGTAGTAAAACAATGTGAAATCCGGGGTTTCATACCCTCAAGACAAGATTTACATTCGTTACTTACCTCAAACCGGACAAAACTCTAACCCGCGATGCTCTTGCCTCTCGACTCGGCCTCCAAATGCTTCGAATCTATCCAAAATCAATATAGTATCATCAATATACTAAAGGAATGAATTCCACATGAAAATTATCAAATTAGACCAAAAATCCCGAATTTGGCTCAAACTCGGCTCCCGGGCCCACGTCTCGGAATCCAACAAAAATCACAAGACTAGAAACTCCTTTCACTCACGAGTCTATACATACCAAAATCATCAAAATCTGACATCAAATGGTCCCTCAAATTCCCAAATCAAACTCTTCTATTTCCAAGCCCTAACCCCTCAATTTCATCCCTAATTTCTACTAATTACATGCTTAAACAACTGAAAATCTACCATAATCACGAGTATTAAGCTCAAGAAACTTACCTAAATGAAAACCCCCTTGATTCCCTCTTCAAAGCTGTCCAAAAGCCCCACTCCCGGAAGAAAAATGGTGAAGGATGACAAAAATTCGCGAAGGGTTCCTTATATACCTTCTCCCCAGGCGTCTCGCACCTGCGACCCAAATTCACGCATCTGCGCTACCGCACCTGCGGTCCAAACGCCGTATCTGCAGATCTCACTTATCCGCCCAAAATCGCTTCTGCGGTCCAATACTCGCATCTGCGGCCTCGTAGGTGCGCTCCCCTCATCGCACCTGCGGTTCCTGACCTTCTCCACCTTGGCTGCATCTGCGGCCCTTCCTTCGCTTCTGCGGGCCCCACTCCGCAGGTGCGGTTATGACAGCTGAATGAAAATCTTCAGCAACTCCTCAATCCCATCCTTGATCCGTCAACCACCCGAAATCAACCCGAGGCCCTCAGGACCTCTACCAAATATACCAACAAGTCATATATCAACATACAAACTTAGTCGAACCTTCGGAGCACTCAAAACAACATCAAAACACCAAATCACCCTCGGATTCAAGCCTAAGAACCCCTAAACTTCAAAATTTCGCAAACGACGCCGAAACCTATTAAATCACCTCCGAATGACCTGAAATTTTGCACACACGTCACAAATGACACTTCGAACCTACTCCAACTTTCGGAATTCTATTCCGACCCCGATATCAAGATTTCCACGGCCAACCGGAAAATGCCAAATTTCCAATTTTGCCAACTCAATCTAATTCTACCACATACCTCCAATTTCGAACACGCTTCTAAGTCCAAAATCACCTAACGAGGCTAACCGAACCATCAGAATTCACATCCGAGATCTTCTACACATAAGTCAACATCCGGTTGACTTTTTCCAACTTAAACTTCTAAATAGGAGACTAAGTGTCTCATTCCACAGCGAAACCAATTCGAACCTGAACCAACCAACACGATACGACACAATACAGCTGAACAACACATAAAGAAACATAAATGGGGGAAACGAGGCTATAGCTCATGAAACGACCGGCCGAGTCGTTACATGTAACCTAAATGTTAGGAGTTTATTCAAAGTTCAAATAAGGAAAATTTAGTATTCAAAATTTTAGTTGATTTTGAAGTCCTAAATATTAGGAAATTAACTTAAATTACATTATTGTAGTCCTAAATATTAGGAAATTAACTTAAATTACAGTATTGTCCATTATAAAACTATTTTAAAGGGCAAAAAAGGCGAATAACAATTCGCTAAGGGTCTTCGTGCTTTTAATATAGTATAAATTTATATCCGCGCGCAGACAAATACCAAATTATAATTTGAGTTGATTGGATTATGCAAATTATGTTAAAATTTAAATCTTCTAGATAAAAATTACATATAATTATTAGATATAAGTTAAAAAGAAGGACATGAAACTATTTCTCATATTTCGTACCGGATAACATGTTTTCTTTTTTTTATATCTGTAGCAAACCAACGAAATTAATTGGAAGAAATGAGGGACAAAATTGGATGTCAACACATGCCATATACTACTTTACTTATCTGAAAATTAAGTTTGTTCATGTAAATGAAAAAAAAACCCAACAAACACTGTTTTAAAACTCCAGATTCTCGAACAAAAGAGAGGAAAGATGGATAGTGTCGGAAATTACCTATTGTGGGCGGACCTTCGAGTCACGGATCTACTCCCTTAAGCAAGAACTAAATCTCAAACCGAATAAGCTCCAACGTCTCTGTTCTATTGTCACGACCCAAAAACCACAAGTCGTAATGGCACCTAACTCAACCCGCTAGGTAAGCCAACTAACATGAAAAACACAATACGACTAAGATAATAAGAAAATAAAGAATAGCTAACTGAACCTTTACAAGTTTACCAAGACCTGGTAGTACAAATCACGAGCTTCTAAAATTTGAAAGTTCAAAATTGATACAGATAAATACACATTCTGTTTGAAGGTTATATAAATAGATTAACAATAATCTAAACTACTAAGGACAAGTGTTGGCTATACCAAATGCACGAACATCTTCCGAATCAGCACCCGACGTCACTAGCAGCTCCGCTTCAAAATCTGCACGGGACGTGCAGAAGTGTAGTATCAGTACAACCGACCCTATGTACTGATAAGTATTTTGTCTAACCTCGTCGAAGTAGTAACGAGGTTTTTAGTTAAAAGATGCTTATTGCTATTTACTAAGAATTCGCTTTGCATCCCGAAAACTTGGAAGCCAAAACAGAAATTGAGCTATGCTGAGACAAGAACAAGACTTCATCTCCCAAGTTGTCCAACTCGACAAATGTGGATTCTTGGGTTGTTGGTCTTGCAACCAACTTCCAAATCTTAACACTTGTTGGCTTAGCATGTGGACGAAGTATTTCAACTCTTAGCAGCTCGTTAGTCGTGGTCTTTGCGAGACAAAATTCTTTAAATTCCTTATAAGTTGACGGTGATGCAATCTCCTTATATTTCAAAGTAGTGCTGTCTATTGATAAAACCTTACCATAATAAGTGACAATGTAGTATCTCTCGTCATAGTATATCATATCGTAGCATGAATGGGAATCCAGGTTTTTCTACCAGGTTTCAGGACAGCCACTTTATCCTCGGTCCAGGACGTGGACATATCCGCGACCTCATAATCATTGATTGAGGGATTCCTGGACAGAATAACTTTATCGGCATGAAATTTAAGGGGAGGAAGATTGATTGTCTCGCGTGTGAAAGGATTGAAAAGGATGAAACTATTGGGACCTTCAAAAGCCATCCAACCATGAGAAAGAACTACAAAATCTATGAGTCCAATATCTTAATGGAATTTCGAGGTCCAAAACTATTTTACCTTTGGTCATACTGTATAAGCTTGTGTTAATGGCCGACGTCGAAGTTCGAAGCATTACAAATAAAAATATCATAAACAATTCGGCGAGACAGTCAATAATTACTAAAAGAAACCACGGTAGAATATTTACGATCTTTCCTGATATGAGATATATGTCCAAAATGTCAAATGTCAAATCATATGGCACGGTAATACCCTTCGTGCTTTTATCTCATCCTCATCATGTATAAATAAATTTATATAACAATTAAATTAGCACGATAACATCCTTCGTGCGTCCAACTCATCTTTCCAAATGATTGTATAACAGAGCCAACCACATCACAGGAACACAGTAATAGGAATTACTAAGTAGGAAATACACAAGTAACAACAGAGGATAATGATACACATGTGGGTCATTAGCGAAAAGCTCGTGAGTAATATCAACAATTGGAAAACAAGGAATATTAACTTCAATTAACTAGCATATTGGAGACCTAAGTGCAGATATAATAATTAAAAAGGAAACACATAAACTTTACAAGTTGACAAGTAGGGGCATGAATGGCTAGCATGGTGGAAGGCTTAAACTGAAGTGCAACAGAATAGATACAACATGAGTATAATTGTGAAAGCAGGAAATAGTCATAGTATTCGCAAGTTAAACAAGTAAACGATATGGACAGTGCAACAACAATTGAGATAAAGGTCAAGTACAGGACAATAACAACAAGTCACACAACATATGTAAATACAACAATGATATCTCAAAGTAAGGGCACAAATGTATACACGGGAAATAAATATCACATTATAATGCATGTCCCTCATCCTCACCTGCACAGAAACAACCTTCGTGCCATGACCTCACAATAACATACAAGCATAACAATATAAATGAAATGGCACGACATCACCCTTCGTGCTTTTACTCTCAAATGAAATGGCACGACATCACCCTTCGTGCTTTACACTTTTATTCACTTGATACAATATCACCCTTCGTGCTTTTACTCTCAATGATATAGAACGGCATCACCCTTCATGCCTTTTTTACTCTCAATAATATGGCACGACATCACCCTTCATGCTTTACACTCTCCCTCACATGATAATATATAAACAATGACACGACATCACCCTTCGTGCTTTACACTCTTCCTTAACAAGAATATATAACAGTCATAAACAAGGAATGAAGCATAACTGACATCAATGAGAGTGTTTTAACGGATATTCCAAACACTTCTCAATCACAACTTTCCAAGTCAACAATGGTTTAACAACCCTCAAGAACCGTATTATTCAAATATTTTCACGAATCTCATAAATGATCCACAACACAAGTATAGAGTCTAACATAGAAATGACCGGATTAGACACATCAATGTATTATTACATTTCTATCAAGTTTGATCAAGTTATAACAAACTAAGTCTTTATATCTATCATTTTTAGTGTCTAAGAGTCGTGTAAGGCACACAATAGAATGTGACAAAATTCTATAAACACAAATATAACATAATTTACCCCCGAGCATGATTAACCCTAGCACATACATATACGCTCATCACCTCATATATGTATCACCCCCGCATATAGCAAACAATGACAGATAGGAGAAAAAATTCCCTCTACAAAGCTAGGCAAAACACTTACCTCAATTCGGCCAATCCAACACTCAATTTAGTCTTTTCCTCTAAAAATTCGCCTATGCTAGACTCAATCTAGCCAATGACGACTTGAATACACCACACAATGCAAGAGAAAACAATTCCAATTAATAAAGCTATGATTTCCATTCAATTTTTAATAAGTCAGCAAAGGTCAAACCCCGGGCCCGCCCGGTCAAAACCCAGGTCCAAGGGTAGGTCTTGACTACCCATAGCCTCACGAGTCCAAATATATGTTTTGTTTTCAAATCCGAGTCTTATTCGATTCATAAATCTCAAATTTCACTTTTCAAAACTTTGACAAAATCCCCAATTTTTTTGCATAGATTCCTCATGAATTTGATGTTAAATCTTGTATAGAATCATGAAATATAGTTGGAAATTGATTAAAGATACTTACCCAATATTTTGGTATGAAAATCCCCTCTCAAAATCGCCCCACCACGAAGCTAGGGTTCAAAAATATGAAAAATGAAGCAAAAACTTGAAAATTCTCAGCACTTAGCAGGTTGCAGATGTCGCATTTGTGACTAGGGGTTCGAAATTGCGAGCCCCGCAATTGCAAAAAATACATCGCAATTGCGAACCTGAAGGATGCCTGCTGAGGTCGCATTTGTGACAAAAACTTCGCAAATGCGAAGACCAGCCTTCGCAAATGTAACCGTTCATCGCAAATGCGAAAACTGCCCAGTCGCCCAGGCTTCGTAAATGCGAGGTTCCTTCGCAAATGCAATGGCCAAAACCTCGCAAATGCGAACATACTAGAACCAAAAATTAAAAACTGTGCAAGAACATTTCGAAACCAATTTGAAACTCACTCGAGCCCTCAGGGCTCCAAACCAAATATGCACACAAGTCTAAAAATACAACACGAACTTGCTCGCGCGCTGAAATCATCAAAATAACTTCTAAAACCACAAATCGGGCGCCAAAACGCATGAAAATCAAACTAAACTTCAAGAACTTCTAGAATCACAATCGAGCATTCGAACCATATCAAATCAACTCCAAATGACGCCAAATTTTGCAAACAAGATCCATATGATAAGACGAACCACCTCGAAACGATGAATCACACCACAAGTTTATCAATGAACTTTGAAACTTCAACTTCCACAACCGATGCCGAAACCTACCAAATCACCTCCGATTGACCTCAAATTTCGCACACAAGTCACATTTGACATTACGGACCTATTCCAACTTTCGAAATTGAAATACAACCCCAATATCAAAAAGTCCACTCCCGGTCAAACTTCCCAAAAATCTAATTTTCACCATTTCGAGCCAAATTCAACTACGGACCTCTAAATCACAATCCGAACGCGCTCCTAAGTCCAAAATCATCCAATGAATCTAATGGAATTGACGAAGCTCCATTCCGAGGTCAAATGCTAAGTAGTCAAACTTGGTCAACTCTTCCAACTTAGTACTCAACTCTCGAAGTTCATTCTTCCAAATCGATTTCGGATTACTCAAAAACCCATATCGACGATTTACGCAAGTCATACTACATCATGGGAGATACTCGAGCCCTCAAATACCGAGCGAAGTGCAGATACTCAAAACGATCAGTCGGGTCATCACATCCTCTACCACTTAAATACACGTTCGTCCTCGAACGTGTCAGGAGTCGTTCCAAAGCCATCCAATCATGGTGTAACCTTACTAAACATAAACCCGGGGGTGATACAACGTCACCCTGCTCCACATAATCCTGCCAACAGAACACCATTAGAGACCCTTGTTTCCAACCTTGGTCTTTAAACCTTAGAATTCAATCTCTACCATTCAAAATTCATTACAAGACCCGAATCCCGCAGCCACACACTGTATAAGTCTGAACAAGCTATATCAAGTCAAAACCATGATACAAGATGCAATCACATGATATACCCCATCACCTCGGCACTCATATTAGGAACTGCTGAACACCATTTCTGCCCAAAAACAAATCCGATGTTGGTGGCAAACCTCATACTAATTAGAACTTCGTTCAAAACCTTCATACCCTACCGATGATGAAAGAAACACACATAACCGATTAATCACTCATCTGACCAATAAGCCAAGAAACTCACTTGCTCGACCAGGGCCATTATCCAAATCCTTAACAAAATGTAGTGTTATCCCTCTAAACCTTCCTCATCCCAACACAATAGTGCAATTCCCAGGTCTAGAAACCCCATCTCAGCCAATACAAGCAGCCACACCAACAAGTAGCAACAATAAACATATGGAGCCACACACAACCCGGTTCCGAACACTAACAAGTAATAATTCAGGCAAAATAGATAACAGTAAGAAAACTAAATAAGAAAACTACTAAGCAAGTTAAACAGGCAGGGAAAGTTTTAACATTTTACTATGAACTATCCTCAGCAAGCTGAAAGCAAAATATACGAAATAGAAATAAGGAGTCACTTTTCATCACTGTACCGTTGCGGCGTGCAACCCGATCCCATCATATCAATCCACATAGGGTACCCTTCGAGCCATAACACTCGGCTCACTGATCACATGTGCTTAAACATCAAGCACAATAGAGCACAAAAATATAACAATAGGGAAAATCATTAGGAACAAACAATACTGAGAAGGACAAGCAAAACTATGGTGCAATATGCAAATCAACATCACAAAGGCCACCTCACTCATAGCGCCATGAAGTCTAAACTGAATCACAATATGCGTGTGAAGAATCATGTAACCCTCACAACCCGCCATAGTATAAGAGAGAAACATATAACATAAAACAAGGCGTGAATGACATCCATTCCACCTGATGATATACATATGGAAACAACCGCGCAAAACAAATTGGTCCGATCCGATACAAAATACACGCTCTCATTAGGCTAAAAATAATCCCCAAACCAAATTCCGATCTTCCTCAAACATGCAATAAACCTTCCAAATTCTATAGCTACCTTTCCATAATACCTACAATTAATCATCCAATCTTCTCCATTCCTTCACAACTCGCAATCAAGGGATAGTCTGCCAACAAGAACATTCAGTCTCTTGAGCTGCATGAATACTAGAATTTTCACACCCAATATCTACACCACTACTCATTTAGCTGACGCATACTTCATACTCCATCATCTCACGGAGAAACACCCATAAGTCAAAACACAATGTACCTGTCAATAGACGAACTCCACTTCGATGGGAACCCATAGTGCCAACAAGACCTCAAACACCCAAAATTGTCTGAGAAATCAAGAACTTGTATCCTTTCCTCCAAAACTAAATCGTAACCTTGCGCATGCAACTTCTCATCCCCACATAGCGCATCGCCTCTAACATGCTAACTCGCAACACTACGAAAATCTTATAGCCAACTCTGAACCATAAGCAAATTGAACACCTCATTAACCGGGAATATTTCATTTAACCCAATCCAGAAAAACACCACCACACGCAATATAGCCTCTATACCTGTAGAAAACATCAACTTCGATTGTGGTCATAACAATGATAAATTCTTCGGAACTCATTAACACATAATCGAGGAATAAGAACCAATTGCCTCTAACTCAACTTAGTTACGCAGACTGAGTAACTCAATCCAATATGCCCGCCCTGAGGGAACCTCCTGGGAACCCGAAGCCATTTCTTGCATCACTTCAACATTGACATGTAGACCTTTCTTGACAAGGAAATACCGCAAATTTGATTACCATTCACTGCTCCGTAGACAAATTCAAAAGTCCTTAAATCCACTCATCTTATTCTGATCTTCAATACGCAACTAATACGCATTGAGCAACCCGTGCTTCACCAGCATATGCCCATTCAAAGAACTAACCATGAAAGCTCTGGGTCCGAAAACTGATACGGCCCATGATCCTACAATCTGATCGTCATTAGCACCCTTTACCACTTAGCTAGAAGCCATGAATACCCCGAAGATTCTACCAAATGCTTACCCATCATTGCAATAGTTAAACAACTTCCCCAAATGCTCTGAAATGATAACATATGCACTCCACCGAATGGAAACCTCATACAAGACGCACGATCCAAACTCATCATGCAGGAGATGGCCTACCGGTTATACTCAAATCGACGCCTTGCCTCACCTTAATCACAATAGCCTGGCCACCAACCAATCTTCCCAAATATATGCTTATGAACCAGACATATGAACCTGCCTCCTACCACAAACAAATGACTAGAAGATTTAACACTACATCTTCTTCTAAGGCCACATCGCGATGATAATCGAGCATCCACAACCCATCGTAATCCATCTACAACATCACCGATCGTCGGTACATAGCGAATACCGAGCGCAAAACATCACATATGAGCGACTGGGAAGAGTCAAAGCCGTAGATTTCAAGCCGAAGGAAAGCTGCACGATAAGAAAAGAAGAAAGGGAATTTTTTCCTAAATGCCCTGTAGCCTCCCGAGGATAGGTATGGACGTCATCATACTGATCCGCAGGACTCTACTAGACACTTGCTCATGACTCGAAGAACCTACAAACCTAGTGCTCTGATACCACCTTGACAAGTAAGGGCATGAATGGCTAGCATGGTGGAAGGCTTAAACTAAAGTGCAATAGAATAGATACAACATGAGTATAATTGTGAAAGTAGAAAATAGTCATGGTATTCGCAAGTTAAACAAGTAAAAGACATGGACAGAGCAACAAGAATTGAGATAAAGGTCAAGTACAGGACAATAACAACAAGTCACACAACATATGTAAATACAACAATAATATCTCAAAGTAAGGGCACAAACATATACACGGGAAACAGATATCACATCATAATGCATGTCCCTCGTCCTCATCTGCACGGAAACACCCTTCGTGCCATGACCTCATAATAACATACAAGCATAACAATATAAATGAAATGGCACGACATCACCCTTCGTGCTTTTACTCTCAAATGATATGGCACAACATCACCCTTTATGCTTTTACTCTCAATAATATGGAACGACATCAACCTTCGTGCTTTTACTCTCAATAATATGGCACGACATCACCCTTCGTGATTTACACTCTCCCTCACATGATAATTTATAAAGAAAGGAACGGCATCACCCTTCGTGCTTTGCACTCTTCCTTACCAGCATATGTATATCAATGACAAACAAGGCAGGAAACATAAATAACATCAAGGAGAGTGTTTAAACCCGCAAGAACAGACACTTCCCAATCATAGCTTTCCAAGTCAACAATGATTCAACAACCCTCAAGAACCGTATTATTCAAATATTTCCACGAATATCATAAATGATCCACAACAGAAGTATAAAGTCTAACATCTCAAGAATATTAGTTATAGTAACGTAGTAATGATTTCGCATAGAGATGACCAGACTAGACACATCAATGTATTCTTACAATTTCCATCAAGTTTGATCAAGTTATAACAAACTAAGTCTTGATATCTATCATTTAATATTATGTCCTTAGTGTCTAAGAGTCGAGTAAGGCATACAACAGAATCTCACAAAATTCTACAAACACAAATATAACATAATCCACCCGCCGAGCATGATTAACCCTGGCACATACATATATGTTCATCATCTTATATATGTATCAGCCCCGCATGTAGCAAACAAAGACAGATAGGAGGAAAAATTTCCTCAACAAAGCTAGGCTCACTTACCTCAATTCGGCCAATCCAACACTCAATTTAGTCTTTTCCTCTACAAATTCGCCTCCTCTCAACTCAATCTAGCCAATGATGACTTGAATACATCACACAATACAAGATAAAACAATTCCAATTAATAAAGTTATGATTTTCATTCAATTTCTAAAAAGTCAACAAAAGTCAAACCCCAGGCCCGCCCGATCAAATTCCGGGTCCAATGGTAGGTCTTGACTACCCATAGCCTCACGAGTCCAAATATGTGTTTTGTTTTCAAATCCGAGTCTTATTCAAATCTTAAATCTCAAATTTTCATTTTTCAAAACTTTGACAAAATCCCCAAATTTTTTCATAGATTCCTCATGAATTTGATGTTAAATCTTGTATAGAATCATGAAATATAGTTGGAAATTGATTAAAGATACTTACCCAATATTTTGGTATGAAAATCCCCTCTCAAAATCGCCCTACCTCGAAGCTAGGGTTCAAAAATATGAAAAATGAAGCAAAAACTCGAAAATTCTCAGCACTTAACAGGTTGCAGATGTCGCATTTGTGATAGGGGGTTCGCAATTGCGAAAAATACATCGCAATTGCAAACCTGAAGGATGCCTGCTAAGGTCGCATTTGTGACAAAAATTTCGCAAATGCGAAGGCCAACCTTCCAAATGCGGCTGGTTCATCGCAAATGTGAAAACTTCCCAGTCGCCCAGGCTTCGCAAATGTGAGGTTCCTTCACAAATGTGATAGTCTCGTTTGCGATCAAAACATCGCAAATGCGAAGATACCAAAACTAGAAATTAAAAACTGTGCAAGAACATTCCGAAACCAATCTGAAACTCACCCGAGCCCTCAGGGATCCAAACCAAAAATGCACACAAGTCTAAAAACACAACACGAACTCACTAGCACGCTCAAATCATCAAAATAACTTCTAAAACCACGAATCGGGCGCCAAAATGCATGAAAATCAAACTAAACTTCAAAAACTTCTAGAATCACAACCGAGCGTCTGAACCATATCAAATCAACTCCGAATGGCGCCAAATTTTGCAGGCAAGATCCATATGATAAGACAAACCTACTCGAAGCTTCAAATCATGCATAACAACCTCGAAACAATGAATCACACCTCAAGTCGAAATCAATGAACTTTGAAACTTCAACTTCCACAACCGATGCCGAAACCTACCAAAATCACCTCCGATTGACCTCAAATTTCCCACACAAGTCACATTTGAAATTACGTACCTATTCCAACTTCCGAAATTAAAATCTAACCCCGATATCAAAAAGTCCACTCCCGATCAAACTTCCCAAAAATCTAAATTTCGCCATTCGATCCAAATTCAACTACGGACCTCCAAATCACAATCTGGATGCGCTCCTAAGTCCAAAATCACCCAACGAAGCTAACAGAACTGACAAAACTCCATTTCGAGGTCAATTGCTAAAAAAGTCAAACTTGGTCAACTCTTCCAACTTAGTACCCAACTCTCGAAGTTCATTCTTCCAAATCGATTCCGAATAATTCGAAAACCCATGCCGACGATTTACGCAAGTCATAATACATTATGTAGAGATATTCGAGCCCTCAAATACCGAGCAAAGTGCAGATACTCAAAACGACCAGTCGGGTCGTCACATCTATGATGAGCTTCAAAGATGATTTCAGCTGTGAGTTTAGGGTGGTAATAATAGGGAAAAGTTAGGATTTCGAGTAATTGATTTTGGGCAGGAATTTGCGAGGACAACACTGATGATAGCAGACGCAGCAGTAGGAAGGACAAAGAAAAAGCTTCACCCATTTTGTCCTCATTTGAGATTTTAAAGAATTGATCAAATTTTTCAGGATTTGCTTAGGATATTACCTGAAGTGGTATGATCTCATTTGAAACAAAAAGGATTTGACACTCTTTGAAACATGGAACTTGAAAAGAAATATCAATACACGCCACAAAGATTGCATAGAAAGGCGAATCTTGCCCGAAATGAAGCAGACATAGTCTTGTCCTTGGGGAGATGAGTCTGCAATTTTCATTGGAGAGGAAAGAGTCAGGGAGGCATGTATGATGGAGAGAAAAGGAAAATGAAAATAAAATGAAAATAAAACGTAGTGTGCTTAGGTTGTTGGGCTCGCTGAAGTTACTTTTGGCCATTTTACAGGGAGATATTTAAAAATAGCCCGATTTACGAGAGGCAATTGAAAAATAGTCACACTTCCAAAAGTAATCGAAATTTAGCCACTTTTCATATAAAGATAAATCTGAACAAAAACACTGTTCAAAATTCGAAAAATATTCCAGCATAATATACTGGAGTAGCAATATATTATATTGGAATTATACCGGAGTTCCAATATAATATACTGGACTTCTAGCACAATATACTGGAGTTCCAGCGTAATATACCGGTCCAGTACAATATGCTGGAAGTTCATACACAGGTACTCCAATCTCGGTATATTATGCTGGAACTTTCTGCGTGTTGGAGTTCCAGCATAATATGGTGGAAGTTCATATACATCTGCACTTATCTCCAGTATATTATGCTAGAACTTTCCGTATTGCGATAAAATAGTGGCTATTTTTTAATGACTTTGCAAACGCTGGCTATTTTTCAATTACCAGTCAAAAAACTGGCTAGCCCATGCTATTTTTATCATTTTACATGTTGGTCACTACATCCGTAACGACTCGACCGGTCGTTTTGAGCTCTAGCACATCGTTCGGCGGTTTGAGGCCATGGGCAACTTCATTTCAGGTATTATAACTTGCATGCATGGTTGGAATTGAATCTCGGGAATTCCGGAGTTGATTTGGAAAGAAAATTCTCATTTCGGAAGCCAAGCTGGAAGAATTAACTAAAGTGTGATTTTTGAGTAAACGACTTTGGAATCGGGATTTGAAGGTTCCACCAGGTTTGTATGATGATTTTGGACTTGGGCTTATATCTGGATCGGGTTTTGGATGACTCGAGAGCATTTCGGCACCTATTGTGGAAATTGGCATTTTGGAAGATTTTCATAAATTTGGGTTGTGCATTTCAGTGTTATCGATGTCCATTTGGGATTCCAAGTCTAGGAATAGCTTTGTATGGTAATTCTGGTATTGGGAGCATGATTAGAAGTGGATTTGGCGATCCGTAGGTCATTTTGGCGTCATCTGGCGAAAGTTAGAAATTTGAAGATTTTTGAGAAGTTTGACCCGAAGTGGACTTTTTGATATCGGGGTCGGATTCCGATTCCGAAAGTAGGAGTAGGTCCGTAATGTCGAATATGACTTGTGTGCAAAATTTAAATTCATACATGATTGATTTGATACGTTTCCGCGCAAAATATAGAAGTTGAAAGATTTGAAAACTCATAATTTGATTCGATGCGCGATTCGTAATTTCGGCGTTGTTTGACGTGGTTTGAAGCCTCGACTAAGTTCGTATTGTATTTTGGGCATGCTGCTATAATTTGTTAAGGTCCCGAGGGCCTCAGGTGGATTTTGGAAGGTTAACGGAATGGATTTCGGACAAAGGAACTGCTGGAATTTTCTGCGCAAAAGCTATTTTGAACAACAACTGGTGCAATCGCAAAGCTGACTTTGGAAGCTTATATATCGAAATCTATAAGGAATCTGAAAATTATCAAGACATAAAAGTTATATCCCTTTGATTCTAGTTTTTATAAAGTTAAACCATTTATCATTTGGACGTTTGTACAGAAAGTTATGCTCGATTGAATTAAGGGAAAAACTTGTAATACGAGGTACAACCTGCTCAGCGCAAGGTACAACTCGCTGAAGCACCCGTGCCTATATAAGGCAGTCCCGGGCAACAGCCATTTTTGGGGGTTTTCTTGAGCTAGGGATTGGTTCTTTCATGGTGGATTGGACCCTGGGGACTACTTAAGAATACAAGGTAAGTTTTTTTGGAAATTTTAAGTTAATAACATCCTATTAACAATAGTATTAACATTATTCAACCTTTAAAATCCCTAGAAATCTTCCAAGTTGTTCAAGATCACCAAATTTTCCAAACAATGGATTTTTAAGGAAAAGCTTCAAGAAGGTAATACTAAGACTTCAAGCTCATTTCTTATGAGTCGGTGAGAGTAATTCTAATATTTGTTTCAAGTTGTTATGGTTGGATAATTGATTTCATATACCCTAGTTTATGGCATGAATAGTGTTCTTGAAAAAAATGAAGGAGAGATAAATAGTGTTTTTAGAAATGAAATTAAAGGATGCAACGAACCTATGAAATCATTTTCTAGCTTAGTTGGAAGTGTTCGATTAAGTAATCACCAAATTGAATATTTTGGAAATGTTGGTTAAGGAAGACGATGAATAGTAATTTGGCGGTGTTGGAGAATTAATTAGTATAATTGATGACTTCAAATGGGTATTAAATGATAAGAGTGGAGTTGAATGTGCTAGTAAGTGAACCTATTAGATGATTTGAGCTAGAGGCTTGTAGCCAACTTGTGAGACATAAATGGATATTGATAAATATTTTTGAGTTATATTTTGATTATAATTGGGATTGTAATTGTAGATATCAATTTGTTGGTGGTGTATGAGCATTTTACTCAATGTTACAATGTAGGAGGAGGATTAAAAGCTTGTGAATGTTAATAAAGCGAAAGCGATTTTTGGAGCGTTGGGCATCAGTCGAGTTGTTTGAAAGGCTTGGGAGCCGGCTATGGAACTTCGAAGCGAGGTAAGTCTCTTTTCTAACCTTGTAAGAGGTAATTAACCCCATAGGTGAACTAAATTAATGTGTGCCTCTATTTGTGGGGGCTATATATGCACGAGGTGACGAGAGTCAGTACGTAGCTACTAGCTATGCCTATGTCCGGGTAGTTTTAGATTTACACCATGCCATGTTGATATTGTTATTGATTTATGTTTATTGTATGCCTTGAGAAGAACGAAGTTTGAGTTTGCTTAGTAAATGTCTTGAAAAGAGTTGAAATTGAGGAACTTAAGATCTTAAAAGTTTTCATTTGAACTTCATATTTTTGAAAAGAATTGAAGGAATATTATAATAGCTTAAGAAATCTATGTGTAACCGCATTGCATGTATGTTTCGCGAGCGGGGTAATTTTCTTAAAAAGCTACAAGATGAATTTCCCTTATTTTGAAAAGAATCAAGAAAGAGATATGATTTTAATGTTAAATTTATATTTGACTGCATCACAAGTATGATCCGCGAGCGGGGTGATTCCTTAAATTTATATTTTACCGCGTCGCACGTACGATTTGCGAGTGGGGCATTTCTTTCTACTATTATGGGATCGGGACGTTCGCCTCGGCAAGATTTATGTACCACACTCTCATGGGAGCGGGCCGTTCGACCCTCGGCAGTGCACAATTTACTTTTATGTTGGATCGAACCGTACGCCTCGGCATTTCCTATATATATATATTATTCTCATGGAATCGTGCGCGACATTTGGCTAGAAACCAGTGTATTTGGGGGTTTTTCCCCTACTGGAATTATGACAACTCTCTTAATGTAATCCACTACATCTATGTATATGCTCCAATTACAGAGGGAACTTGATAGCTGAGAGCTTGAGTAAAATTATAAAGAGGGGAATTGTATCACATATTTTATATTTGTTTATTTTATATATCTACTCTGCTTCATATTTATTTACTCATTACTGTACCCGATATTATTGGATCACTAGTAAGTGTCGAAGTCAACCCCTCGTCACTACTTCTTCGAGGTTAGACTGGATACTTATTGGGTACGCGTTATTTTTATACTCATACTACACTTGCTGTGCATTTTTGTTGCACATGCACATGTATGTCTAGTGGCCTAGTGGCACAATAGCATGGTTGATACAGAGACTTAGGTGAGTTGCATCTCTCGAGTTGACCCGCAACCAGAGTCTCTTTCACATTATTGTATTTTCTTTCTGTTAAAATTTGTATTCCGGATAGTTATTGTATTAAATTTTAAATTCCTAGAAATTACTCATGCACTTGTGACACCGGGTTCTGGGATGACTATGGGATTATTCCGTATTTAAATTTGTTAAAGACATTATTATTTATTCAGTAAAGTTTATTGTTTATTGTTTAATGTATAAAGAAATAATTTCAAAAATATTAAAACGAAAAATTACTATTTATTTGGCGTTGGCTTGCCTGACAGTGGTGTCCGGCGCCATCACGACCTTTAAATGGATTTTGGATCGTGACAACATGGTATCAGATCACTAGGTTTACTTAGGTCTCACGAGTCATGAGCAAGTCTAGTAGAGTCTTGCGGATCGATACGAAGACGTCTGTACTTATCTTCGAGAGGCTATATGGTTGTTAGGAGTACTTCCCTTCTTGATTCCTCATCATGCGGTTTGATTCATTTGAGGCTTATGCCTTTGTTTCTTTCCTACTCAATCTTATGCGACGTGAAGCGCTTATTATAAATCGGGAATTGAGAAAATGTTAGGGTACTACAGATGTTGTGCGGGATGTTCCTCGGTGCGTATTTGATTGGGCTATTATCGTCGCCTTGCAGAAGGTCGTTCTATCATTTCAGCTCAGTATTAGTATTACCTAAGGTTTTGAGATTTGACATTAATTGTTATGCCGATTCGTGTGTTGCTATCGCACAATATTGGTGTAATGGTAGAGTGTTTGTCTATGCATTGAAGTAGTGAATGACTTGGAATGATGTTTACTCAATGCAAGATTCAGAGATTCAGAATTTTATTTCCGATGAAGGAGAGGCAATCGGGCTATAAATGTTCAAGTTTGGTTTGATGGAGTAACAAGACTTGGTATTTTTGAGCGTGGTGGAATTTTCATCTATGATGTGGTGTCATTGTCCTTGTTGAATACGTTAAGTTTGCCAGTGTTATGGTTTTCTTCAATTCGCCTTTGGGGCAGAATAGCACGTGGGTTCCGAGGTATGATGACTACATGCCTTGAGGAAAGTTTAGAGTGATTTGGGATTTATGGTGGACGGTGACTGGGTCTACGGACTTAATTTGAAATATTGGCTATTATACGGCGGGAGATTTTATACAACATAAAGGAGTTGCTTGATATGGAGAAGGATACAACATGACTTTGGATTTGAAGGTACTGTTGCACCTTTTAGTAGATGTCAAATAGGGAGTGAAAAAACTTGTTCAGCTGGTGAATGAGCACGGGCTCAGAATGGGTTACTGATTTTGTAGTAATTGTGCTCAGTGCAGTACCGTTGGAATGTTTCAAGGAATTTGGCAGGTCGATAGCGCGTGGTCACGTCAGAGAGGAAGGATGAACCTTGGTGGGTTTCAAAGTTATGCAATGGTGGATTCGAGCAAAGTGGGAGAGGCGCACTGCCTACGATTGGATTGCATAGTTATTTATTTGGGAGGTTTCTGGTTATCAGTGTATTGATGGGTTGTTACGACTAAGTAAAGAGAACATCAGTGGTGATTTGAGTAAAGGGTTTGAAAAATGTGTACTATAATTGGCCTTATCAATTTATTTCCAGGCTTTGAGAATACTCAGGTTCTATGCTTCGTGTAGAGGTGATCTGCAATAAAAGGGATTCATCCGGGTGCTTCTTTGAGAGAGTGGTCAGGTGCTAGCAGAGCCTTGGAGTCGATTATATTTGGGACCAAGTCAGAGTGGGGGACTCTCAGCCATAGTCTTAGTGGATTCAAAGTGTAAAGTGTGGTGCCTAAGGATTTTGAGTCCATAGTATGGTTGAGTATCGAGCTTGTTGCAGAGGGTTATAAAAAGGGGCTTGGAATGTTCTATGTTATCTTCGGTCCGCGGTGTAGCATTGGAGAAAATGGAAGAAAATAACTTCTGACTCATAGAGGAAGTATCAAAATGAGTGTACCAGTTAGCAACAGTTGAATTGGCATGATGGTGGTAGTGATCAGTTCCTTCAGCGTGTTACATGTGATTTGTGGCAGTACTTGTGAGGCTTAACAACCGCCATAATTGACTTTATCTGGAGGTATTCAAGTGTTATGGCATGTTATGTGTGAATGGATCACGGAAGGATCATGGTGGTTTAGACCACTGCCTGAGGATCAAATTTTCTGCGGTTACGAGAATTTAGTCACGTGCTGTTGTGGTTCTCTTGAAATGAGTTAAGTGAAAGGTTCCTATATTTTCGTATTTAATCTATTAGTGGTTCAGGAGTTATGATGAAATTCTTGTACTCTTGCGTATTGGCATGATTAGTTGCAGTGAGTAGCATGGGAATTGGAAGTTAATGATCAAAGTTGCGGTTCGGCGTTGGCAAGAATGTCACGAACTCGAATGAGCAGGAAAGGATTCAGATGTTAGATTAAGCTGGTATTGTCTTTAGCGCCACTTGAGATCGGTGTCTTGTGTAAGAGGCTTTGTGTTCTGATTTGCGGATCCTTGTTATTCTTTACAACATTAGTATGGATGGTGGTATGGATGGGTAGACCTGTTGCCTAGTGCGGAAGGTCGTGGGAGCGTGTTCCACAGAAAGATTGTATAAGTATGACATGTAGTCACTTAATTGGTTAAAGGTTGAAGCCAAGTATGAAGATTTTGGTACTATTGCTAATGTGAGAATTTATGCTTGGAGAGCGCTCGGTTCGTTCGGTTGTGGACTGTGGAAGTTTGTCCCGAATTTGATGGTTGTTCTTGTGCATCATGGGAAAGAGGGGTATTGTGGACCCTTGAAAGATTATTGGCCCTATGCGGTACGATCAGAATCAATTTGCGGCTCGTGAATGGATCTAAATGTGAATGTGGGTTCTGTATCATGTCGGATGTGTTCATTTCAGCATAGCATCATTATGGAGGAGTACTCGGACGTTGGATGTCATTTCGTCGTTGGCTATTTCATGTAATACTGTATTGTGCCATGTGGATTGTGAGACGGTTTGGTTATTTGCACTCATATTGAGCTTTCGAGTAATTCGTGGTGTTGTGAGAGCTGGATGACTCTCAAGATGCAGGTCATCTATTGCACCTTGATTGTGCTTGAGTTTCGTAGCGTATGGCACTATATGTCTCCCTAGGATTTGTATTATGCACTTCGCGTGTTGTGGTCAATTTTTGAGTATTTCGTAGCTGTGAGCACTTTGCTCGGTAGCCGTTTTCTTATAAATTATTATGTGTGGATCGAGTGACATGCCACCACGGATATTATATTTGGATCGGGTTGCACGCCACAATAGTGTGATGTTGAGTACAATATCCCCAACCTATTATTTCGTGTATTACTTCTCGTTTTCTGAGGAAGGTTCATAATATCTTTTCGGTTGTTTAATTAATTACGTGGGGTTTGAGTAGTTCTTTCTATAGTTCGTTTCCTTATGAATCGCATTTGAGCTTGTAGCTTGTGGGCACGTTGTGGCATTATATGAGGCCTTTGGTAGTGTCTGAGGTAGCTTATTATCTGAGCAGCTTGACTGGGTGAGACGAGATTATTGGGCATGGGATCAGTGCGATCGGATTTATATGCAGTGTATTTGAGAGCAAATATCGTTATTTGGTTCATAATGAGGTAATGGTTCTTATTAGGAGGAGAGACTCAATGATTTGTTGACTCGGCAGTAGTTGTGAATTTCTACACATCTCTTTCATCGTGGCAGTATTGCAAGAGTTGGAACAGGACATATGTGTCATAGGGTGTGTTGTGGGCATCAGATTTGTGGAATGTCGGCTATATTATCAAAGGATGTTGTTATGTGAGTTATGCAGTGCATGGTGTGGATTAAGAACATATATGCAATCATGTATTGGTACATCGAGTAGTGATGGGTACGGTATTCGTGTGTTGGAAACAGACCTGGTAGAAGATTTCAAATGTTGGAATTGGGCTCTAAGGCTTATTTGACTAAATAAAAGGAAGGATATGTAGGTTTACTTGGGCTGATATGCTCAACTAGGTTGTAGTAGCACAGGTAGGTGCATGAGGTGTTAAACAAAGATTTTGGGCAACTCCTTAGCAGTTCTTAGCACGTTCGAGGATGAACGTATGTTTAAGTGGGAGAAAATGTAACAACCTGACCGGTCGTTTTGAGCTCTAGCGCATCGTTCGGCGGTTTGAGGTGATGAGCAGCTTCACTTCAGGCATTATGACTTGCATGCATGGTCGGAATTGAATCTCGGGAAGTCCGGAGTTGATTTGGAAAGAAAATTCTCATTTCGGAAGCCTTAAGTTGGAAGAAATGACTAAAGTGTGATTTTTGAGTAAATGATCTTGGAATCGGGATTTGAAGGTTCCAACAGGTTTGTATGATGATTTTGGACTTGGGCATATGTCCGGATCGGTTTTGGATGACCCGAAGCGTTTCGACGCCTATTGTGGAAATTGGCATTTTGGAAGAATTTTATAAATTTGGGTTGAACTGCATTTCAGTGTTATCGATGTCCATTTGGGTTTCCGAGTCTGAGAGTAGCTCCGTATGGTGATTCTAGTATTGGGAGCGCGACCAGAAGTGGATTTGGAGGTCCGTAGGTCATTTTGGGGTCATCTGGCGAAAGTTAGAAATTTGAAGATTTTTGAGAAGTTTGACCGAAAGTGGACTTTTTGATATCGGGGTCCGATTCCGATTCCAGAAGTGGGAGTAGGTCCATAATGTCGAATATGACTTGCGTGCAAAATTTGAAGTAATTTTGGATCGATTTGATACGTTTATGCACAAAATATAGAAGTTGAAAGATTTGAAAACTCATAATTTGATTCGATGCGCGATTCGTAATTTCGGCATTGTTTGACGTGGTTTGAAGCCTCGACTAAGTTTGTATTGTATTTTGGGACATGTTTCTATAATTGGTTAAGGTCCCGATGGCCTCGGGTGGATTTCGGAAGGTTAACGGAATGGATTTCGGACAAAGGAACGCTGGAATTTTCTGCTGCAAAAGCTGTTTTGAACATCAACTAGTGCAATCGCAAAGCTGACTTTGGAATCTTATATATCGAAATCTATAAGAAATCTGAAAACTATCAAAACACAAAAGTTATATCCCTTTGATTATAGTTTCTATAAAGTTAAACCATTTATCATTTGGACGTTTGTACAGAAAGTTATGATCGATTGGATTAAGGCTGATAAAACAGTTTTGCTAGAAACTTCTTATGCGTGGAGCTGACTTTGGAAGCTTGTATCTCGAAATATATAAGGATTTATATGGTGGAAAACCTATCAAATGAAATATCTTAGAGTCTAGTTTCTAACACTTCAAACCGTTAGTCATTTGGATATTTCTACCAGGTGTTATGGACGTTTTAGTAAAAGGTGTCCAGCAGGGGAAAACTTGTAATACGAGGTACAACCTTGACAGCGCAAGGAACAACTCATTGAATCACCTGTGCCTATATAAGGCAATCACTGGCAGCAACCATTTTTGGGGGTTTTCTTGAGCTAGGGATTGGTTCTTTCATGGTGATTCGACCTTGGGGACTATTTAAGAATTAAAGGTGAGTTTTTTTTTTAGATATTTTAAGTTAATAACATCCTATTAACACTAGTATTAGCATCATTCAATCTTTGAAATCCCTAGAAATCTTTCAAGTTGTTCAAGAACACCAAATTTTCCAAACATTGGATTTCTAAGGAAAAACTTCAAGAAAGTAATACTAATGCTTCAAGCTCATTTCTTATGAGTCGGTGAGAGTAATTCTAATATTTGTTTCAAGTTGTTATGGTTGGATAATTGATTTCATAAACCCTAGTTCATGGTATGAATAATGTTCTTGAAAAAAATGAAGGAGAGATAAATAGTGTTTTTAGAAATGAAATTAAAGGATGCAATGAATCTATGGAATCATTTTCTAGCTTAGTTGGAAGTGTTCAACTAAGTAATCACCAAATTGAATATTTTGAAAATGTTGGTTAAGGAATACGATGAATAGTAATTTGGCGGTGTTGGAGAATTAATGTAGTATCATTGATGACTTCAAATGGGTATTAAATGATAAGAGTGGAGTTGAATGTGCTAGTAAGTGAACCTATTAGACGATTTAAGCTGGAGGCTTGTAGCCAACTTGTGAGCCATAAATGGATATTGATAAATATTTTTGAGTCATATTTTGATTGTAATTGGGATTGTAATTGTAGATATCAATTTGTTGGTGGCGTACAAACATTTTACTCAATGTTACGATGTCAGAGGAGGATTAAAAGCATGTGAATGTTAATAAAGCGAAAGCAATTTTTGGAGCGTTGGGCATCAGTCGAGTTGTTTGAAAGACTTGGGAGCCGGCTATGGAACTTTGAAGCGAGGTAAGTCTATTTTCTAACCTTGTAAGAGGGAATTAACCCCATAGGTGAACTAAATTAATACGTGCCTCTATTTGTGGGGGCTACATATGCTCGAGGTGACGAGAGTCCGTACGTAGCTACTAGCTATGCCTATATCCGGGTAGTTTTAGGTTTACACCATGCCGTGTTGTTATTGTTGTTGATTTATGTTTATTGTGTTCCTTGAGAAGAACCGAGTTTGAGTTTGCTTAGTGTCCCGACCCCGATTCGTCCTCCGTGAACCATCGTGACGGCACCTAGTCTCTACGACGAGGTAAGCCTAAATTGCGGAAGATAACCAAAACTTGCGGAAGTAAAACAATTTAAAAGCATAAATAAGGCAATAACAATGTTTAAATATGCCTCTCGGCATACACCATATATAAATATCAAAACCAATATCCAAATCCAAGATCTGGAAACCCACGAATCACAAGCTAAGAAAAAGGAAATACTACATAGCTCTAACTCCGGAATGTCTAACAAGAACGTCCCATACTTTACCGATCATTCGGTGAAGTGCCCCCTTCTATTTCTTAGGTAAGAGGAATCTACCCGTAATGCGTGAACCAGTGCCCTTTTCTTTTGTACTAATCAACTATATGAAATATAGAAAAGAATATCTTCAATCTTCACACTTATGCGTGTTTGGAACATTTTGAGGTCAACTTTGAGTGGTTGATTTTTTCCAACTTCCATATCAATTATGGAGAGAGAGAGAGAGATCGAAGGGCTAAATACTAAAATGCAGGAATAGAAGGAGACTCCTCGGTCTGCGGTTGCGGCAGATATACCTCGAAGTCCCGTAGAATCGCCTCGCCTCAAGAATGGTAAGCCTGAGTAGAGGTATCTGGATCTGCACATGAAAAACATGCACAGAAGAGGCATGAGTACACCACAGCGGTACTCAGTAAGTGCCAAGCCTAACCTCAGTTTGGTAGTGACGAGGAAAGTCAGGGCTCTACCGAGATTAGATAAATATAAAGATGACAGGAAAAGATAAGCAGTACAATTGAGAATCTACAATAAGAATCTACACAGGATAATAAGAGTACAATAACGAAAATAGAGATGAAGGCAAACCACAAGAAAAGTAACTGGGGATCTCTCAGTATCCCGAGGATCTCTTAGTATCCTCAACATGTACTGGGGATCTCTTGGTATCCCGAGGATCTCTCGGGATCCTCAATATATGCTAGGGATCTCTTAGTATCCCGAGGATTTCTTGGTATCCTCAATATATGCTAGGGATCTCTGGGTATCCCAAGGATCTCTTGGTATCCTCAATATACATGCTAGGGATCTCTTGGTATCTCGAACCTCAGTCCAGATCATAAATACGTGCAGGGGATCTCCCAGGATGTCGTCTCGTAGTCCCAAATTAAAAACACATAGAAGCAACACAAGAATACTCAATTAAATGCAAATTTCGTACCAAGTAAACAATTAATTCTAGCCTAACATGCTTCACGTAATGCAATTAAAGCACTTTAAGCAAATAGGCAATTAAGTCAACTAAACATGCTTTTCTAAACTACAACAGGCTAAATTCGCAAGTAGATAAAGCAGGAAAAAGGAACTCAATTGAAATACTTAAAGTAACACCGAATTTTCAACAATTAGCTCAAGTACGCACTCGTCACCTCATGTACAAGGAATTTCAATTACCAAATATATCATATCCTAAGAGGAAGGTCCCCCACACAAGGTTAGACAAGCCACTTACCTCGAACTCGCTCCAAATCAACCCAACACCGCGTCCTTTCCACGAGTACTCGACTCCAAATGGCCCAAATCTATTCAATTTAATTGCATAATGTAAATAACACTTCAAGTAATTGATACTACGAAGAAATTCTAAGCTAATACGCGAAATTAGGTAAAATGACCAAAACGCCCCTCGGACCCACGTCTCGGAATCGGGTAAAATTTACATTTCTATAATCCTCACATTCTCACGAGTTCATTTATATCAAAATTATCCCAATCCGACATCAAAATCGTGATCCAAATTCAATTGTTAGGTCTAGAACCTTTTCCAACTTTTCTTCAAATTTTTCACCCCAAATCCGAATTTAAAGGATAATTTTAAGCATAGATTCGAGGAAAACAGTCAAAAACGAGTAATAATCACTTACCCAAAATACCCAATTGAAAATACCTCTCCAAATCGCCTATCCCGAGCTCCCAAATTAATTTTTCCAAGTTTTTGAACAAACCCTCGGTTCTGTCCCCTTTTCTGCCCAGTTGTTCCGCTTCTGCGGTCAAGGGACCGCACTTGCGGTCCTGCTTCTGCGGAGAATCGACCGCATCTGCGAAAGTCACTAACGTCCCAAATATCCGCTTCTGCAAAAATACAACCGCATCTGCGGAACCTACTGAAGAGACCAAAATCCGCTTCTACGGCTCCGCACCTGCGGAACCCAAACCGCAGGTGCGGTTATGACAGATACCAGCTGAACCTCTAACCTCTTAACTTCAAAAATTCTTTTGTCAACTATCCGAAATCATCCCGAGGCCCCCGGGACCTCAACCAAAAGCACAAACATCACCTAATACCTTATTCAAACTTGTACCAATCCTTAAAACACCCAAAACAACATCAGAACCTCGAATTAACCATGAATTTAAGCCTAAGAACTCAAAATTTTTCTCAAAATACGCTTTCGATCAAAACGTCTATCAAAATATGTCCGAATGACCTGAAATTTTGCACAGACCTCCCAAATGACATAACGGAACTACTGAAACTCTCGGACCATTCTGACCCTTGGATCAAAATCTCACTATCGAACCGGAAACTTCCAAAATTCAACTTTTGGCATTTCAAGCCTAAATTAGCTACGGACCTCCAAAACACATTCCGATCACGTTCCTAACCCTAAAATCACCCAACGGAGCTAACAGAACCATCAGATTTCTTTTCCGAGGCCGTCTTCATACTGTTCCGACTATGGTCAACTTTCCAACACTTAAGCTCTCATTTAGGGACTAAGTGTCCCAAAACTCCTCGAAACTCAAAACCGCGCATCCCGGCAAATCACATTAGCAGAAATAAACTTAGGGAAGGCAGTTAATAGGGGATCGGGGCGTTAATTCTTAAGAAGACTGGCCGGGTCGTCACACTTAGTAAATATCTTGAAAAGAGTTGAAATTGAGGAATTTAAGATCTTAAAAGTTTTCATTTGAACTTCGTATTTTTGAAAAGAATTGAAGGAATATTATAATAGCTTAAGAAATCTATGTGTAACCGCATCGCATGTATGTTTCGCGAGCGGGGTAATTTCCTTAAAACTCTACAAGCTGAATTTCCCTTATTTTGAAAAGAATCAAGAAAGAGATATGATTTTAATGTTAAATTTATATTTGTCTGCATCGCAAGTATGATCCGCGAGCGAGGTGATTCTTAAATTTATATTTTACCACGTCGCACGTATGATTTGCGAGCGAGATATTTCTCTCTACTACTCTTATGGGATCGAGACGTTCGCCTCGGCAAGATTTATGTACCACACTCTCATGGAGCGGGCCGTTCAACCCTCGGCAGTGCACAATACTTTTATGTTGGATCGGACCGTACGCCTCGGCATTTCCTATATATATTTCTCATGGAATCGTGTGCGACATTTGGCTAGAAGCCAGTGTATTTGGGGGGTTTTTCCCTGACTGGAATTGTGACAACTCCCTTAATGAAATCCACTACATCTATGTATATGCTCTGATTACGGAGGGAACTTGCTAGATGAGAGCTTGAGTAAAATGATAAAGAGGGGAATTGTATCACGTATTTTATACTTGTTTATTCTATATATCTACTCCGCTTCATATTTATTTACTCATTACTGTACCCGATATTATTGGACCACTAGTAAGCATCGAAGTCGACCCCTCATCACTACTTCTTCGAGGTTAGACTGGATACTTACTGGGTACGCGTTGTTTTCGTACTCATACTATTCTTGCTGTACATTTTTGTTGCATAGGCACATATATCTCTAGTGGCCTAGTGGCACAGCGGCATGGTTGATACGAAGACTTAGGTGAGCTGCATCTCTCAAGACGACTCGCAACCAGCAGAGTCTCTTTCAGAGTATTGTATTTTCTTTCTGTCCAAATTTGTATTCTGGACAATTATTGTATTACATTTTAAATTCCTAGAAATTGCTCATGCACTTGTGACACCGGGTTCTGGGATGACTATGGGATTATTCAGTATTTAAATTTGTTAAAGACATCATTATTTATTTAGTGAAGTTCATTATTTATTGTTTAATGTATAAAAGAAATTATTTAAAAAATATTAAAATGAGAAATTACTAGTTATTTGGTATTTAGACTTGGCTGATAGTGGTGTACGGCGCCATCACGATCTTTAAATGGATTTTGGATCGTGACAACATCCAGGATTCTCATTTATCTTGATCCTTTTTTTTTTATTTTCTTTAAAACTTCCTCCCATTATTTTTCGGGGAATTTTCTTCTTTTTTTTTTTTGGTAACTAACAATTTTATTAATCACCACTAAACTTTACTATTCCATAGTCTGCTAATAACTCAACAACTATATCTGTCAAAAGAAGAAAAAATTCAAACCTACATAACTGTTTCTAATAAAACATAAAATGTTGTACATATTACATATGTAGGCTATTTCTCTAGCAATACTATCAACTCATCTGCTTCTCTATTCAAATATCCTCATATTCCTTTTAATCCACAGAATATGTGTGATCTCCGCATACACCATCCTATACAGTTGAGCTCCATGAGTCTTGTCTTTCACACATTGTATCACCCACTGTTCATGTTGCTCCCAATTGTCTCGAACTACATCTTGCCTTTGCATCCACTGAAGAACTTTCTGCCATATTGCCTTTGCAAATTGGCATTCTACGAACAAGTGATCTCTGGTTTCATCATGGTTCAGGCATAGAGAGCATCTTGGTTCCACAGTTACACCCTATTTGATCAACCTATCAGTTGTTAATAGTCTCTCATGCAATTTTAACCACATTGTAAATATAGCCTTTGGTCTAGCCTTGTTTTAGAACATCAAACATTTCCAAGAGACTCGTGGCTTTCCCAGTAGCTGGAGGTAAAACTGACTAATCACACTCTTCTTGACATGATGCATATGTTGCACTTGCTATAGAGGTTTTCTGGCACTTAAAATCTGCCTAACCATCCAGCTTGTCTGTTGGGGATTGCCATCTCTTCTAAATTCTTATCTTTTATATAAAAAACATGAATCCACCTGATCTATAGTCGATTTTGTTTACTTGCTACATCCCGGCATAGTTTTGCTATTGCTGCCTTGTTCCACAGTTGCAAGTTAATCAAGCCTAGACCCCCACTTGATTTAGGTGTACACATTCTATCCATGCAACCAAAGTTTTTTTTGTGATGGTATTTGTGAGCACATGATTTTTGCCCCATACGAACTACTCCCAAAGAAATCAAAAAAATAAATAATAAACATTGTCGGTTTTATTGTATGCATTTTTGTTGAATTTTTATTTTTATTTTTATGTCATTATTTGCATATGTCCGTACATATTTATGTGTTTAAATAAATAAAGAATGGAAAATATGTTGCATTTTGGATTTAATTGTACAATTAGGATTAATTAGGTAAGTTTTACAAATATGAAAAATCACAAAAAATAACGTACTTCGCATTTTAGTATTTAATATCAAAATTGTGTAAGTTTATTGGTATTGGTATTTGATTATGTGTGATAGTTATTATTTAGATTAATATTCTAGGATAATTTGATCAAGGTTAAAATTAGGTTTGCATTTTTATTGAAGAGAAAATGAAAAGAAAAAAAGAAGAAGAAGAAAGAGTTAGTCTTCTTAATTAAAAGACCCTATTTGGGCCAATTACAACCCAATTCACCCCAAGCCCAAATCAGCCCCAACCCACCGGTCAACCCGACCCGGTCCACTACCCCTAGACAAACGACCCCCACTCCATTTCATTTGTCATTTCCCCATCTTCTTCAACCCTAATTAGAGCCACCACCCCCAAGTAACACCTCCCAGACCATCGTCCTCTCCACGCCTCCCAACCCCGTCTTCTTCGTTTCCCCACCCAACAAACGACCTCAACCAGCGGCGCCACAGCTCCCTCCTCCATCTCCAACCCGAACAAGACAACTCCATCCAGCCCCATCGCCGAACAGCCACCAAATTCGCGGCGTGTTCAGCCTGAAAATCACGCACACACACACGTAAACATAGGGAGAGAACAAGAGCAAAAAGATGAACTAATTTTCTCATCTCTAATCCACATAGAGGAAACGGACCGAAACAAGGGCAGAGTTAGCATTTCTCTTTACTTTATAGATTGTTTACGTTGCTTTAACCTTGCCGCGAGACTAGCTTGTGCATTCACTAGTGGCGAGATGGAGTTTGTTTGAGTCAGAGTTGAATTTGCTGATTTTGACTCGCTGTCGAAGCTCGGAGTCACATTTCGCAGAATCGTTGTTTCCGGTTTGAGATCTGTTTTGCATCTGTGGTTCAAATTTCAGTTGTGTCACTTGCTGTAGCCATTTTGGTGTCCAGAAGTTGTGAAGTTGAAAACTCTCATTAATTGGCAACACTAGGTTCAATTCTTTCCTATCTCTTTTAATTTCATATACATGGTTTTGATGATTGAGTTGATATGATTTGATTTGTGCATAAGTTTGAATCCGTATAGCCAATACATGGGTTTTGGTTGCTCTATAAAAGAAAATGTCCTCTTCTTACTTTACTGTCATGTTGTAAATATGGACGTTTACCTAATAGTGCAAAGGTAGAATTGCAATCTTCATGTTCTAATTGATTTAGGAAAATCAAGTAAGATACCGTAAAGATAAGACTTGCGCCATTGGTATTCCAAATGATATTCAAACTAAGTTGCTGGCCAAATACTTGTTATAGGAAATGTTGGAGTGATTTTATGTCTTTTCCTAGAACATGTTTTCAGGATAGTTTACACCCTTACTGCACAAATGCTGGTGGATTGAACGTAGTTGAGAAGCTGCAGTTATAGATTTTTTTTTTCCGTAGTTGTTCTTCGCGGATTTGAAGTTGTTCATTTAGCTATTTGCCCATATGTTTGCTCGAATTAGTTATAGCTGGACATAATGGCTTGCTATTCATCAACTGATTTTTAATAACAACACTAGGATAGTGTGTCACTAATTCAGCAAGTAGACAATTAAAAAATGGAAAAGGAGATTGGTAATGGAAGTTGCACTAACTAATTAATTAATAAGGGAGTGGACACTTGTAACGAGAAAGGCACTGGTTGATTTTAGGGGATTGAAATGGGCATTACTAGTAAAATAAGAAGGCACTAGGGTAGTGGGATAATTAAAAACTGAAAAGATAAGTTGTTAGTGGCAAATGCACTAATGGAATGGCCACTTTAGAGAGCTGGAAATCAGAATAAAAGGGAGGTAGAACACAAGAAAAGGGGGATCCGAAATTGTAAGAAGAAAAAAAAACCCTGAAAAATAGAGAGGTCAAGGGAGCTTAACAATCTGACGGAGAGCAATAGAGAGGGACAACCTTGGACATTTTGAAAACCTGAGTGAGGAAGTTGAGAATCCAGAAGAAATGATATAAAAGTGTAGAAAATTGTATTGTTGGTTTAAGTTTGATTGTCTGATCTCTCTTAACTCATTCTTCTTGAACTGTTTTCATCAATTTGAAGAGCTAAATTTAGTTTGCATTCAAGCAATTGGATTGTGTTAGTGTGGTTTTGTTGATTGTGTTCCATTGATATACTATTGGTTCTAAATTGTGAGTTTTAAGTTGGTCCTCTTTAGTCATTCCTGGGTTCATTTGTGCTTGCTGAACACTGATTCTTGCTGCTGCTGAGTCTGCTAAATCTCACTCCCCTCTTTGTTTTCCTCTTTCCAGGTATATCTTGATCCTATGGATATCATTTGAGGTGTAAACTTGAGTCATGAATTAAGAATGAGAAAGCTAGTCTACACCCTTTCTTCTTTTAATATACTATCACTGTGTACTTTTGAGTTTTCAATTAGTGTATTCTGCCCAAAAGGGAGGTTTGTAATTAAGAGTTAAATCACATAGTTTTTTTGTGTAACTACTCTCTTCCTTATTGTGACTGTTGGACGCTATAGCTATTCTATGAACTCGTTGTTTTAAAGTTTTGTTCAATCAAGTATTCTGCTTAAATCTTATGGGTTTAGGAAATGAATGAATATTTTCATGATGGTATGATTGTTGTAGTGAAGTTAAGTTGTGGTTTATAGTTTCATTTCATTTTCTTGTTAATTGATTTATCATGCTATCCATGGATCTCCCTCTTTTAATTTCATTTGGTCTAATATTGCTTGTTTGTTGCATTGAAGTACCGCATCCAAGGTGAAAAGAATGACTTTTTTTTCTTATATATTTTTATTTGACTAGTACATGAGATTTAATATTTTCTAGAAGTGTTTAAATGTTGATAGCATGAATTTCAGTGGACAAAACCACTTCTCACCATTGTAAACCGATATATTTTCATGGCAACCACAAGAATCTGTTCTCATGTGAAAAAGGATTGGCAAAACTAAGAAGAAAGAAAGGATTGAAGTTGTATAGAATCTGTTAATCCCAATAAAAGCTTTTTCTTCCACTAAAAAAAAAAAGCCCTTATTCCCAAGCCGCTTTATTAAGATTGGGTAAGTATTTTATGCAATACTATATACAGTGTGTCGATTTTGTTTAGATGTTGGTCCGAATTCATCTATTTATTCTGACCAGATAAAGATTATTGCATGAAACATCTTGCACCATATTTGCTTAAACGAATCACGTATTGCTTAGGCAAGGAGCAAATCATGAATATCATAGTTTGGCTCGAGGCGCGCCATACTAATTAAAAAAAATAACGAAATCTTGGCCCTCGTTTTCAGCCAAAGTGTCGTTTAATCCTTAGAATTCGAGGTGTGCCATTTAGTAAATTTCATGGCCCTCGTAAATTGCAAACGTGTTAGTATTTTTAGGCGCGTTTTTTTATAATATTACTTTCCTAAAATTGGGTGCACATTTATGTGACCTAAATCCAAATCTCAACGGAGTCGAAACGTATTAACAACCACGGGTGCATTGATTGTGACGTGGTTCGAGATGCATTTTCACAACGTTGCAATTCTATTAAAAATAATAATAAAAGCGGTTTACACTTAATAAAAGCACACAAGTTATAACATGTATTAAAATCATATATTTAGCCATTATAACAATTTAAGCGACCGTGCTAGAACCACAGGATTCGGGGGTGCCTAACACCTTCCCTCGGGTCAACAGAATTCCTTACTTAGAATTTCTGGTTCGCAGACTTCATTTGGAAAGTCGAATATTTTCCTCGAATTGGGATTCAAGATAAACCGGTGACTTGGGACACCAAAAGTCAAGCCTTTCCCAAGTGGCGACTCTGAATTAAATAAATAATCCCATTTCGAATATTGTCACTTAAATTGGAAAAACTCCCTCACGCATTCAACCCTTCGGGGCTGGCGCGCAAAAAGGAGGTGTGACAGCTCTGGCGACTCTGCTGGGATATTAACCTAGAACCACTGGTTCAGGGTTCAAGAATTCGAGCTTAGAATAATTGTTATATTTGGCTTTATTATCTGATCTTTATTACATGTTTTGGCATAACGTGCTAAATATTGTCTTTTACCGCTTTGATATTATCTGAACTGTATATAAACTATGCCGAAACCCTTCTCTTCTTACCTCCGGGGAGAAGCTCGCTGGTCGAGACTCCCCATTCTGTTAGTGTCAATACCCTGAAATAAAAAAAAGAGGCTCGGACAAGTTAAGAAGTCGGATGACCTTTTGGTTCCCAGTAAGTTGCCCCTTCCTCGACTCGAGTTGTCCGCTCGGGTACATAGTCTAGAACATATACCCAGGTTATAAACCTAGTATAACGAAACCTCATACTGAATCCCTAGTAGGAACGCTTATTTGCATCATATTGCATTTGACATAGGGGACTCAACACAGGGGTTGGGTCCATCTAGGACAGGCAACCTGAAATGAAAAGACCATCCTGCTGCATCCCGTTTGTTTGGCGCATTTATTTGCTTCAGATCTGCATGCAGACCGATTTAAAAAAATAAATTCAAAAAAAATAGGAAAAATAGTAGCAGCGTAGGGAGATAATCACCTATTTTTGGAAAAATAAAACCAATGTCCAAGTAGTGTCAAAACCTCGCCGGAATTTTCTAAAAAAAAAAAGAAGAAAAAAAAATGAAAACAAAATTTGTATTTTAGTTTGATTTATTAAAAAAAAAACATATAATTTTTTTTTCTTTTAGTAACTTTCAAAATCAAAAAAAAATATCAAAAAAATATATATATATATTAAAAGTAAAAAAAAAAGAAGGGAAAATTCAAAATTCAAAAAACAAATGTTGTTTCTTTTGTAGTATCTCTTTTATAAATTAAAACTAATAGTCCAAATACTTCCTTAAAAAGATTTTCTTTGGTCTTTATCTCTTTTTCAAAAATAAAACAAAATATAAAAATCCAGAAAAAAAAATAAATATATTTTTTTCCTTTTCTTTAAAAGATTGTATTCAGAGGGGGTTTAGTTTATTTCCTCTATTCCTGATCGGACCGAACTACGCCGGTTTGATTCTCACAGGGTGTGAGATACGTAGGCAACCCTCATCGGGTCCAACCTCCCCTTTTTCAAAAATAGCCAAAATGTCAGAATTATAACTTCATCATAAATGAGTAGGGTGATGCCGTTTTGTCAAGAATAGCCGAATATTCCCGAAAGGGACGCCGGAAGGCTGACTTTGCACAAACAACCATTTTTGGTCATTTTGAACTTTGACCAATTTACTCGACAGCCTTGGAATCCTCGTCCCCGAGGCTCTGTGAGGCCATGTTCCCAATGTCGGGTCACCATTGTCACCATTCTAAAAAAATCAAGTGATGTTTTTGTTGTCAAAAACAGCCGAATGTTCCCGAAAGGGACGGCGGAAGGCTGACATTGCATAAACGGTCATCTTTGGTCATCGTTTTTTATTTTTGACCGGTTGATCCTCGCAGCCTTAAAATCTTCGTTCCCGAAGTGCTAAAAGGCCGCATATGAAAACCGAGTCCATTATTTTGAAAACAAAATCTTTTAAAAAAAAAACATAGATAGTTTTTTTTTGAGTCTAATAAAAGTTTTTCGTTGGCATAATCACCTCAATAAATGTGCAGGATGAGCACGATACAAAACAAACCCTTTTCGATAATGACCAAGATCCCTTTTGAGTTGCGATTATGGTGGAATGACCTAGGCAAGGAAGGGCAAGGCAAAGTAAAGAAGTATTTGAAAGATCTCCCGAATTTACTAGACATCCAGCCTCGGGGTGATATTATCAGATCATTGGTCACTTGCTAGGATTCGGCACACAATGTATTTCATTTCTCGGACTTTGAGCTCACCCCGACATTGGAAGAAATAGCGGGATACATCGGAAGTGATGAAGCTCCGTTAAGGTTCAAGTACTTGATTGCTCCTAGGGCCGTCACGGTACACCGGTTTCTGGATTTCCTAAAAATACCCCGAACATTTCACCATCCAGATCTCGCCAAAGGTTTCTGCAGTCTCCGCCTCATATATACTAGATACGGCCACGTGGGCGGGTTCAATAAGCCAGACTTCAAACTATGCAGTAGAGGTAACCGACAAAAGTGGGATGAACACAAACTGGTAGCTTTTATGATAGCTTTTTTGGGCCTTATAGTATTCCCAAGGAAAGACGGAAACATCGATCTAAAAGTAGTTGGGGTCGTCAGTACCTTGCTCACCCATGATAAGAGTACTCTAGCACCTATGATTATGGCTGACATCTTCCGGGCTCTCACTATTTCCCGAACCGGGGAGACTTTTTCGAAGGATGTAACCTATTGTTGCAAATGTGGATGACCGCATTTGTGCCACCGCTCCCCGCTCTTGGGTTACGGTTCGCCCGAGAAGACTTGTATTGGAGAATTCTACACAATAATCGAAGGGGTTAGTCTGCCCGAGGGAGTCACAGCTTGGACGTCATTCTTCCGAACTCTCACTGCCGACCAAATTCAGTGGACGCTCGGATGGCTACCTATTGAGGAAATCATATACATGCCGGCAACCAGGCCCCACTTTCTGTTGATGGGACTTAAAAGCATCCAACCCTATGCACCGTATCGGGTTTTGAGGCAACTTGGGAGGTATCAAGTAGTGCCAAAAGATGAAGACTTGAGTACCCAAGTGGTTGAAATCAGTCCGGACGGTCGATTCCCCGAAGAAGAAGTTCGCCAGATCTGGAGTGAGTGTCAACATCTGACGGCAAACACTTGTGTGTTGGATACAGCTAAAGTAGAAGTCTCCCCGGGGTATCACGCCTGGTTTAGGGGTGACATGTCCTACGAGAGACCAGCTAAAAGACCTCATCTCAGAGATTTCGCTGAGTCATCCCAGGAGCAATGAAACTGGTTAGCAAAGGAGAAAGATTATCGGACAGAGATCGGTGAGTTGAAACAACAGGTTGAAAGTCTGAAATTCAATAACAGTATGCAGGTCGCTGCAGATCGAGGCGAAAAGAATAGATTAGCCCAAGAAAATGAAGAACTTGGGGCCCAAATCCAGAAATTGAGAATGGGTCTTGATAAACAACCAAGGAGTCGATCAGACGAGCAGTTGATAAAAGGGCTGAGAAGTGAAGTCAGGGAATGGTGAGATGGTTTAGAAGAGTCTGAAAACGTCATGGCAGAGCTCAAAGTACAATGGAGAACAAGAGCAGATAAACATCGCCGATACTTGAATCAATTGAAACACGACCACGAGAAAACTCTTGCCTACATGAAGAGAAAAGTGGCTGCACTTGAGGTTAAAGCAGTTGAGCAGGCCGAGGATTTTCAAATCGAAAGCAGACACTGTTACGACTTGTTGGCCCAAATGGAAGTAGAAGTGCGGCAACTGAAGAATCAGCATATGCAGGATTCTCAGGCGTTAAAAACATGCAGTGATCAGATAAAACGCTTGCTTATAGAAAAGAGGTGAACCAGAGATAAGATTAGGACCATTGCCCATGCCATCATCAGAAGGTGTCTACGGTGTGAAAACATGACCAGCATTACCATTCTCTCGGCAGTGATGGTTTATGTCAAACAAACCATGCATGAGCTGGAACAACTTGAAAGGGATCTCACACCTAAGACCGCGGCGAGGCCGAACGATGCCCCGCGGGCGCCAATTCTCGAAACCTTAATGTATTCATAGGTCGAGTCTGTATCTTAGCATCTTCTGTCCGTCTTTTCGCACCAGGGTGCATTAGTCTGTTTGAGTCTGTACTTATTTTCAAGGTTTGTTTATTTTCCCTTTTTCAAATGTTGGTTGTAATGGATTGCTTCAGTAATAAAATATGTGCTTCTTTTACACTCCTCTATCCCGAACTACGCAAGATCTGATTCACGCGGCATCGTGATACGTAGGCAATCCTCATCGGATCCGGTCACATTTTTTACTACAAATAATGAAAACAATAATAAAAAAAACAAAGAAAGAAAATGGTGATAAATAAAAGGAAAGCCTAAGGAGAAGCCGGAATAACACGTCTTTGTTGCAAGCATGTAGAAACTCACCTAACTGTATAGGTGCATCACACCCCAATGTGAGATTACCTGTCTGTTATTTGTTTCAAACTAACCGTTTGTTTGCTGATAAGTTCAGGTTCCTAGAAAAGTGGTTTGGTTTTGTGGTAATCTGGCCTCACATTCGTACTTCACGAGGTCAAAAGGAAGCGTTCAGCCACCCGTCGCTAAATCAAGAGGAAGTGTTCATACATACTTCACAAGGTCGAAGGGAAGTGTCGAAATGTCTTCAGAAATTCCTCTGCCAACGATTCCTATTTCGGAGGAAAGTTCAATCTCAGCCATCCCAACTTCTGAGTCAGCAACTGTCGAGGAAAATAGAATTCTGCGTCTCTGCATGATGGAAATGTGGGACGCCTGGGCCAATGGAAAAGAGCCACCAAGTGCGATCCCTGGATTCCCTGAGCTTTTTCCTAGGGCAAGTGGGACCTCCAACATCCCCACAAGTTATCCAAATACCCCACTGGGATTTCCTACCATCTCAACCTACTTTACTGGAACACCTTCTGAGTCTCGCCCCCAGGTGTTAGCTGCCGGTGCGGTTTCAAACATATTCACTGCTCCACCTTGTTCAGCCATGGCACAACCTATTTTACCCAGGCCTAACTTCGATTCATCATCCTTCACATTTCAAGCACCACCTCTTCCATTGGAACCTAGCCAGTTCACTACCAATGCTTACCCTCAGCCGTCTCGGTACGAGTTTATCGCAGGACAGGAGAAAGCCGAGAAAACGCCTGAACAAGAGGAAATGACCAGAAAAATGAGAAGCATGGAGTAAACTCTAAAATATACAGGGTCTGAGCGGGCAAAAAAGCGTATCTTACGCTGACCTGTGCATGTTCCCGCACGTACATCTGCCCTTGGGTTTCAAAACCCCAAAGTTTGAGAAATATGACGGGCATGGGGACCCCATAGCCCACCTCAAAAGGTACTGCAACCAGTTGCGGGGAGCGGGCGGAAAAGAAGAACTTCTTATGGCTTACTTTGGAGAAACTTTGATCGGCATTGCTTCTGAATGGTATACGGATCAAGAAGTATCTCGTTGGCACATTTGGGACGACTTGGCTAGGGATTTTGTCCGGCAGTTTCAATATAACATCGACATTGCCCCCGACAGAAATTCATTGTCAAATCTAAAGAAGAAGCCTTCGGAGAGCTTCCGAGAATATGCTGTCAAATGGCGCAAACAAGCGGCCAGAGTCAAACCTCCGATGGATGAAACAGAAATGGTCAGTGTTTTCCTTCAAGCCCAAGAGGCTGATTATTATCAAAACATGATGTCTGCATTGGGAAAGCCATTCGCTGAAGCCATCAAAATCGGCGAAATGGTGGAGAATGGGTTAAAAACAGGGCGAATCTTGAGTCAGTCTACTATAAGGGCCACCTCCCAAGCAATCCAAGGTGGGTCTGGAGGAGGAGCAAACCGAAAGAAGAAGGAAGAAGCAACAATGGCAACTTCGAGTGTAAGAAAACCCCATCCATCCAGATTTCATTTCTCTGAAAGAGCCCCGCAACACTACTACCCCCATCAAGATGCGGCCTATGCTATGAAGCTTCAGCCCTACATAGTAATGAATGTACAACCATATATTAGGCCACAACAACAATTTCACCAAAAGCGAGCTCAATTTCCAAGAAATCAACCTCCCCACCAAGCTCAGTATAATCCCCGACCTCCACAAAATAATCTCCCCTACAACGCCCGCACTCGAGAGCCGCCCAGGAAAATGGACTTCACACCTATTGGTGAGTCATATTCCAACCTTTTCCCTAAATTTGTCCAAATGGGTTTGTTACAACCCGTACCCCCAAATAGGAAAAACCCAGAGTCACCCTCTTACCAACCTGGTGCCCGATGTGCCTATCATTCTGGAGTGGAAGGGCATGACACTGAGAGCTGTTGGACTTTGAAAAGGGTTGTTGAAAACCTCATAGAACAAAAGCGGATAGTGTTAAAGGACGAAGATATTCCTAATGTAACCAACAATCCGTTACCGGCTCACAACAATGGACCGATTATTGGGATGATCTGCGAAGATAAAGAGTTTGATCCTGTCTTGAAAGCCATCATTGCAATCGCCGACATTGAGAAAAAGCCTAAGACGTATGCAAAGCAAGAAAAGGGGGACAAGAAGAATAAAACCCCCCCTCAAAGCACAGGAAAAGCAGTGGAAACCAAAACAGAGGTAGTACCCTCGAAAGATGCCGTCCTTTATGTCCCCCGAGGTTCGAAGAAAGGACAAGTGACATTGAGCCCTCAAGAAGGTTTGAGCTGAACAAAGGATCTAAAATGTTTGTGCCCAAAGGGACCTATGCGGAACGGGGGCCAATAATTTCACCAAGGCTGAATGAGCCCGTGATTATTGGACGCGCGCCGCAGAGGCCCATGACAGATCCTACTACCGTCCCGTGGAATTATAACAAGGCGGTAGTAACCTACAAAGGAAAAGAAATCCTGGGAGAAGTAAATGAAACTAACCCAACTGAGAAATACCTCAACCTCGAGGAGTTGAATGATTCTACAAAGAAGCGTTTCCCACTAAAGAAACCAGTTAGTGCCGAGGAAGCGGAAGAGTTTTTCAGGAAAATGAAAACTGCGGACTACGAGATAATTGACCAACTCCGAAAGTCTCCCGCTCAGGTCTCGTTGTTGTCTCTATTAATGAATTCTACTGAGCATCAGAAAGTGTTGATCAAGACCCTCAACGAAGCTTACGTCCCAATTGAAACTACCGTGGAACAGCTAGAGAGGATGGCAGAAAGATTCTTCATGATCAATCAGATTTCCTTCAGCAAAAATGATCTTCCCCCGGAAGGGGCCGCTCACAACAAGGCCCTCCACCTAACAGTTAAATGTGAAGGGTACTATGTGAAGAGGGTCATGCTGGATGGTGGGTCCGGAGTAGATATCTGTCCCCTTTCGACTCTCCAAAGAATGGAGATCGAGACAGGGAGAATCAGGTCCAACAGCGTATGTGTTCGTGCCTTTGACGGCATCAAAAGGGACACCCTAGGCGAGATCGATTTGATTTTGACTATTGGACCTGTGGATTTTGAGGTGACCTTTCAGGTCCTAGATATGGATACTTCTTACAATTTCCTTCTAGGAAGGCCTTGGATTCATGCGACGGAAGCCATACCTTCTACTCTCCACCAGATGGTAAAATTTGTATATGAAAATCAAGAGATTACCACGGAGAGGATGAGCATTCAATTTATCGAGACCCGTTGGTTCCATGCCTCGAAGCTAAGGAGGGTAGTGAACACATAGTCTATCAAGTTTTCGAGGTTGTGGTCGCAGACCAATGCGAAGAAGGAAGCCCTTACCCTCAACCTTTTCTCTCAAAAGAGTCAGTTATGGTTGCCAAGGAAATGATCAGGCATGGTTATAAACTGGGGAAGGGACTCGGGGCATCGTTGCAAGGTATCACCGAACCTATCACCTTACCTGCCGCCGAAAAGTTCTTCGGTGTTGGTTTTTACGCCGAAGAAGCTGACGTAATGTGGGCAAACCAACGGAAGAGCAATGGTTGGGTTTTATCTCAGCCAATTCCGCATCTTTACAGAACATTCGTCAGACCCAAGTACAATGAAGAAAGAGAGGATGAGACCTTCACGACCGAGGAAATTGAAGAAATCTGTGGGGTTATGAGAAAAATGCTGTACGAAACCCATATGGTTCAGCCGGGAGAAGGCTCGAGCACCGCTGAGGTGCTTTACATGGGGCCTGGTGCCAAATTGCATTGGAAGGCTACTCCGTTTCCGATCGAGCGGGAATCCTGGTAGACCAGTCTTGCCACCTTTTCTGCATCACGAGTTATTTTGGGGTGTAACTCGAATGATTTCCTTTTAGTTTCCTGTCCTTAAATTCTGATGTAAACCCTATTATCTTCAAAATTCAATGAAATGAAATTAATATTTCATCTTTCATCTTATTTTATTCTCTCTGATTTTTTTATTTTTTTTCTTTTATTTCTTTCAGTTCTAATAATGCGGTTTTAAATAACATGACATGCTTGCGGACTTCATGCCCGGATCCAAACATGCAGTCTAGCTGCGCAATAATGAACCAAGAAATGGAATACGATGAAGAAGAGGCTTTTAAGGAAATAAATCGAGAATTGGAACACTTTGAGAACAAACCTAAGCCGAATCTGAATGACACCGAACCGGTTAATTTGGGAACTCCTGAGGAAATCGGAGAGACCAAAATAAGCATTCACACGGACGAAAGAACGCGAGACGCGATAGTTCAACTCCTTTTTGAATTTAAAGATGTGTTTGCTTGGTCATACGATGACATGCCAGAATTAAGCGTTGATCTAGTGGTGCATAAATTGCCAATTCACCCTGATTGTCCTCCAGTTCAACAAAAGCAAAGAAAGTTCAAAACTGATGTCAGTGACAAGATTAAAGAAGAAATCACCAAGCAGCTGAAAACGGGAGTAATTTGGGTAGTCCAGTACACCACGTGGTTGGCGAATGTAGTTCTAGTGCCGAAAAAAGATGGGAAGACTCGGGTATGTGTGGATTATCGAGATTTCAACAGAGCGAGTCCCAAAGACAATTTCCCATTACCCAACATCCACATCCTTGTTGATAATTGCGCCAAACATGAGATCCAGTCTTTCGTAGATTGTTACGCTGGATATCATCAGGTGTTGATGGATGAAGAAGACGCCGAGAAGACTGCCTTCACTACACCATGGGGCACTTACTGTTACCGGGTTATGCCATTCGGTCTGAAGAATGCTGGGGCAACTTACATGAGAGCCATGACTGCCATTTTTCATGACATGATGCATCAAGAAATAGAGGTGTATGTGGACGACGTGATAGTCAAGTCCAGGACTTGGGACAATCATATCCAAGACTTGAGGAAATTCTTCGAGAGACTGAGAAAGTATGACTTGAAGCTGAACCCGGCCAAATGCGCCTTCGGAGTCCCGTCAGGCAAGCTTTTGGGTTTCATAGTAAGCAGGAGAGGTATAGAGTTAGATCCAACAAAGATAAAATCTATCAGAGATCTACCTCCCCCAAGAACGAAGAAAGACGTGATGAGTCTGTTGGGCAGGTTAAACTATATCAGTCGATTCATTGCCCAGCTGACTAGCACGTGTGAGCCCATATTTAAGCTATTAAGGAAGGATGCAGCGATCAAATGGACGGCTGAGTGTCAAGAAGCTTTTGACAAGATCAAAGAATATCTTTTAAATCCCCCAGTTTTGGTCCCGCCAGAGCCAGAAAGACCCATGTTCTTGTATCTGACAGTCTTGGAAAATTCTTTCGGTTGCGTCCTCGGGCAACATGACATAACCGGAAAGAAGGAGCAGGCGATCTACTACTTGAGCAAGAAATTCACCGGCTGCGAGGCCAAGTACACTCTGCTGGAAAGAACGTGTTGTGCTTTGACGTGGGTTGCTCAAAAATTGAGACAGTATCTCCAAGCTCACACTACTTACCTCATAAGCAGGCTGGATCCTTTGAAGTATATATTTCAGAAACCAATGCCTACTGGAAGACTGGCCAAGTGGCAAATCTTGCTTACTGAATTTGACATAGTCTATGTCACCCGCACGACAATGAAAGCCCAGGCATTAGCAGATCATTTGGCCGAAAATCCGGTTGATGAGGAATACCAGCCATTGAGTACTTATTTTCCAAATGAAGAAATAAATACCATAGAAGTGGTCTCGGAAAACACTCACGTTTGGAAGATGTTCTTTGATGGGGCCGTAAACGCCAAAGGTGTGGGAATAGGGGCAATCTTGATCTCACCTGCTGGTCAACATTATCCGGCTACAGCTAGGCTTCGTTTCTTTTGCACGAACAATACAGCTGAATATGAAGCCTGCATCATGGGCATGAATATGGCGATCGATCAAGATGTTGGGGATTTGTTGATTATGGGGGATTCTGATTTGATTATCCGGCAAGCCCAGGGTGAATGGGAAACTCGAGATGTCAAGCTTATTCCTTACCGGCAGCATGTAGAGGATCTCAGCAAGCGGTTCAGATCAGTAGAGTTCAGGTATATCCCGCGATGTCACAACGAACTAGCGGATGCACTTGCTACCTTGGCTTCAATGTTGCCTTATCCAGGCAACGCCTACATCGATCCCTTGGAAATCCAAATCAGGGAAAGGCATGGTTACTGCAATGCCATCGAGGCAGGACCAAGTATCCAGCCATGGTACCAGGATGTTAAGAGGTTCTTGAAAACACAAGAATACCCTGAACATGCTACTGGAGATCAGAAGAGAACTATTAGGCGGCAGGCAAGTGGATTCTTTTTGAGCGGTGAGATATTGTATAAAAGAACCCCTAATCTCAACTTATTAAGATGTGTTGACGCCGAAGAAGCAGGCAGAATCATGCATGAAGTACACGCAGGAGTGTGTGGACCTCATATGAATGGGTACGTTTTGGCAAAGAAAATCCTGCGGGCCGGGTATTACTGGATGACCATGGAAAAGGACTGTTTCAGCTTCGTTCGAAAGTGTCATCAGTGTCAGGTGCATGGAGATCTAATTCACGCACCTCCCACAGAACTGCATCCCATGTCTGCACCTTGGCCATTTGTTGCCTGGGGTATGGATGTCATTGGTCCGATTGAGCCCAAAGCTTCAAATGGACACAGATTCATATTGGTCGCTATCGACTACTTCACAAAATGGGTCGAGGCTGTCACTCTCAAATCAGTCACTAAGAAAGCCGTGGTGGATTTCATACATTCAAATCTTATCTGTCGTTTCGGTATTCCTACAACTATAATCACAGATAATGCAGCAAACCTGAATAGTCATTTGATGGAGGATGTGTGCGAATAGTTCAAAATAACGCATAGGAATTCCACTCTTATCGGCCCAAAGCCAACGGCGCTGTTGAAGCGACGAACAAAAACATCAAAAATATTTTGAGGAAGACAACCCAGAGTTCCAGACAATGGCATGAGCAACTACCTTTCGCCCTGCTGGGATATCGCACTACAGTACGCACATCAGTAGGGGCAACCCCATACTTGTTGGTTTACGGGACCGAGGCGGTAATACCGGCAGAGGTAGAAATCCCTTCTCTCCGGATCATTGTTGAAGCTGAAATTGAAGACAGTGAGTAGGTCAAAACCCGTTTGGAACAGTTAACGCTGATCGATGAAAAGCGAATGGTTGCGGTCTGTCATGGGCAGTTGTACCAATAAAGAATGTCCCGTGCTTACAATAAGAAAGTGCGACCCAGGAATTTTGAAGTAGGTCAACTGGTGTTAAGGCGCATTCTTCCACATCACCACGAAGCGAAAGGAAAATTTGCTCCTAATTGGAAAGGTCCATACATCATCAGGAAGATATTGCCCAGGGGAGCATTATATCTAGGTGATATTGAAGGAAAAGATCCCGACACAGCCGTGAATGCGGATGCAGTAAAAAGATACTATGTCTGAATTTGCTCTGATTGTTTTTGCACAATTGAGAGGACGAAGGCTTTCATTCCCGCTACCCAAACACTCAAATCCTTTGCTAACCCTTTGGGCCGTTTACCTTTCTTTCATTACCCTCTTTGGAACCCGGAAGTGCTATTAAAAAAAAGAAAAAAAAAGAAAAAAAAACAAAAAAAAACAAACACAAATGATTTGCCTGAACTACGTTTGATTTGATTCCGAAAGGATACGTAGGCAACCTCTCTATGGGGTTCTGTCACACCAAAAGAAAATCCAGTTTTCCCCAAAAGTTAAACTGGGGCAGACATTATAATAATTCGGCGATAATCTCGCCTGGACGGTTCCAAAGTTGTAATTCGATCCAAGTTCTTTTGACCCCAAACCTGTTGCAAGTCCTTCCGATCAATCGGCAAAAGTTCCTTCAAAATCAAAGGACGCAATTGCTCGGATCCGACGCAGTCAGGATGAGAGAAATAAAATGAGAGAGTCTTATTGGTGAAAACCTACGGGCACCATAAGGCGATGGCGAGCAGAGAAATCAAAATGAGAGAGTCTTGTTAGTGAAAACTCATGACGAGCACTATAAGGTGACGGTAAGAAGAGAAATGAGAGTGGTCGGCTAGCGAAAACTCGCAAAGGGCGCTGTCGGCCGAAAAAAGGATTTCACCACAGAAGGTTCTGGCAAGGTTCCCTGGTTTGGAAACATGGATCCGTTTGGTTCGTGAGAAAATGTAGGTTCGTGAGAGTCGGGCATCCAGTCCAAAAAGCAGGTTATGTCAATTTAAAGCCAACATGCACCTCAGATAAGTCTTTCTTTTCCCCGAAAAGGACGCTTTTCTTTTTAAATTCATTTCTTCGCTCTTTGTTTACAGGTTTCTTTGGATTCCTTTTTGGTTTAACCCTAAGCCCCAAAACATGCTAAAAAGAAAAGGTGGCAGGACCGGTTTCACAGGGCTCTGTCTGGCAAGAGGTGGAGAATATACCCGGCCTCAATGATGCGTCAGTCCAATCCCGACTGATCGTGACGTTTGATTACCTCAAAATCCCCAAGAAGAGTGAGACGGAAGAAACAGAGCCGTACACGCGCAAATCATCTTGAAAATCCTGAAATATTGAGTCTTATCAGTTTGAAAGGAGGTCGCCTTGGAAGCCAATCAATGGCGAATTTTCTCAATAGAAATGAGGCTTGGGACCAAGAAAAACAATGAAGGCCACAAAACCGACCACAATTTCAAACTAACAATTTTACTTTGTTTGAAGTTGAAGCAGTTGCGATACAAAAAGAACTAAGCAGGAAGCAGGTACAACCCTGCAAGAGGCAGGTGCAGCCAAAAGGAAATGCGCAAGGGTTAGAAATAGCTATGCTGCAATAATCAACCCAAAAGGGAAGTCTCCTCCCGATTCTTTCCTGCATTTTTTTTCTAAACCGATGATTTCCCCGACATAACCCGAGGACTCTCTCCCTTTCCCGGCATAACCCAATGACCTCCCCGGCATAACCCAAGGACCTCTTTCCCTTTCCCGGCATAACCCAATGACTTCCCCGGCATAACCCGATGACTTCCCCGGCATAACCCCAAGACTCTTTTCCTTTTCCGGCATAACCCGATGACTTCCCCGGCATAACCCGTGGACCTCCCTGGCATAACCCAGGGACCTCTTTCCCTTTTCCCGGAATAACCCGAGGACTCTTTTCCTTTTCCGGCATAACCCGATGACTTCCCCGGCATAACCCGTGGACCTCCCTGGCATAACCCAGGGACCTCTTTCCCTTTTCCGGCATAACCCGATGACTTCCCCGGCATAACCCGATGACTTCCCCGGCATAACCCGTGGAACCTCCCTGGCATAACCCAGGGACCTCCTTCCCTTTTCCGGCATAACCCGATGACTTCCCCGGCATAACCCGTGGACCTCCCTAACATAACCCAGGGACCTCTTTCCCTTTCCCGGCATAACCCGATGACTTCCCCAGCATAACCCGAGGACTCTTTTCCTTTTCTGGCATAACCCGATGACTTCCCCGGCATAACCCGTGGACTCTTTCCCGGCATAACCCATGGACCTCTTTCCCTTTCCCGGCATAACCCGATGACTTCCCCGGCATAACCCGATGACTTCCCCGGCATAACCCGAGGACTCTTTTCCCTTTTCCGGCATAACCCGATGACTTCCCCGGCATAACCCGTGGACCTCCCTGGCATAACCCAGGGACCTCTTTCCCCTTTTCCGGCATAACCCGATGACTTCCCCGGCATAACCTGTGGACCTCCCTGGCATAACCCAGGGACCTCTTTCCCTTTCCGGCATAACCCGATGACTCTTTCCCTTTTCCCGGCATAACCCGATGACTTCCCCGGCATAACCCGAGGACTCTTTTCCTTTTCCGGCATAACCCGATGACTTCCCCGGCATAACCTGTGGACCTCCCTGGCATAACCCAGGGACCTCTTTCCCTTTTCCGGCATAACCCGATGACTTCCCCGGCATAACCCGTGGACCTCCCTGGCATAACCCAGGGACCTCTTTCCCTTTCCGGCATAACCCGATGACTCTTTCCCTTTTCCCGGCATAACCCGATGACTTCTCCGGCATAACCCGAGGACTCTTTTCCTTTTCCGGCATAACCCGATGACTTCCCCAGCATAACCCGTGGACCTCCCTGGCTAACCCAGGGACCTCTTTCCCTTTTCCGGCATAACCCGATGACTTCCCCGGCATAACCCGTGGACCTCCCTGGCATAACCCAGGGACCTCTTTCCCTTTCCCGGCATAACCCGATGACTTCCCCGGCATAACCCGAGGACTCTTTTCCCTTCTCCGGCATAACCCGATGACTTCCCCGGTATAACCCGTGGACCTCCCTGGCATAACCCAGGGACCTCTTTCCCTTTTTCGGCATAACCCGATGACTTCCCCGGCATAACCCGTGGACCTCCCTGGCATAACCCAGGGACCTCTTTCCCTTTCCAGCATAACCCGATGACTCTTTCCCTTTTCCCGACATAACCCGATGACTTCCCCGGCATAACCCGATGACTTCCCCGGCATAACCCGATGACTCTTTCCCTTTCCCGGCATAACCCGTGGACCTCCCTGGCATAACCCAGGGACCTCTTTCCCTTTTTCGGCATAACCCGATGACTTCCCCGGCATAACCCGAGGACTCTTTTCCTTTTCCGGCATAACCCGATGACTTCCCCCGCATAACCCGTGGACCTCCCTAGCATAACCCGATGACTTCCCCGGTGTAACCCGATGAATCTTCCCGGCATAACCCGTGGACTTTTTCCGGCATAACCCGATGAATCTTCCCGGCATAACCCGATGAATCTTCCCGGCATAACCCGTGGACCCTTTCCAGCATAACCTGGCAATCCTCCCAATTTAGGGCTCCGATCCCTAAGTTGAGCAAGTTTCTATTTAGCCAGCATTAGGGCTCAAATCCCTGAGTTGAGCAACCTTCCTTTAGCCGACATTAGGGCTCCAATCCCTGAGTTGTGCATTTTTACCTTTTGCGACATTAGGGCTCCAATCCCTGAGTTGCGCTTTGTAGACTAGGGTTTTTTCCAATCCCCTAATCAGTGCTGTAAATCTTCATGACAATTAACTCACGAAATTTTCCTAATGAAACTGGGGCAGAAAATTTCGTTCGTTTGTTTTGTTGTCTTAGCAGGTCTGACCCTGAGGTGCATAGATCGAGACGACCTACGGGATGAGTCTCAATCCAGAATGAAGAAAAGAACAAAAGAACAAAAGAAAAAAAAGAAGATGTTCCCACATATTGGAACAAACAAAGGGCAGGTCGATCAAAAATTGGATCAAATTTCCGAGCTCCGCCAATCCCGTTTCATTCAATACCGCAGAAATAAACAAGCGCCTACAACTTGCAAGCATCAAGATTTGGATCGAAATCTACAAGCAGAATCAGCTAAGACCCAAGATCAAATTGCAAAAGAATTATAGATAGGAATCTTGTAACTAGCGGTTGACAGGCATAAGTAGTTAGTTCAGTTTCAATTTCCTTTGGTTGTAATAAGGAGGTCAGTAAAGCGGTAGTAGCAACAACAACAGCAGTAACAACAAGCATTGCAATCCCATGGTAGTCCCAGCTACCAAAATTTCCCGAACTACATTGACCTGATTCCTGTTCAGCCCAGGATATGTAGGAAACCTCTGAAGCAAAGGTTCGGTCAAATCTTTTTTAAAAAAATGCTTCATACTGAGTACTCGGATGGGCAAAAATCGCTCACTTTATCTTTGCACGAAAACCCTTCGTGTCTTCGGGCAAAGAGGGGCAGCTGTGAGCACGTGATTTTTGCCCCATACGAACTACTCCCAAAGAAATCAAAAAAATAAATAATAAACATTATCAGTTTTATTGTATGCATTTTTGTTGAATTTTTATTTTTATTTTTATGTCATTATTTGCATATGTCTGTACATATTTATGTGTTTAAATAAATAAAGAATGGAAAATATGTTGCATTTTGGATTTAATTGTACAATTAGGATTAATTAGGTAAGTTTTACAAATATGAAAAATCACAAAAAATAACGTACTTCGCATTTTAGTGTTTAATATCAAAATTGTGTAAGTTTATTGGTATTTGATTATGTGTGATAGTTATTATTTAGATTAGTATTCTAGGATAATTTGATCAAGGTTAAAATTAGGTTTGCATTTTTATTGAAGAGAAAATAAAAAGAAAAAAAAAAGAAGAAGAAAGAGTTAGTCTTCTTAATTAAAAGACCCTATTTGGGCCAATTACAACCCAATTCACCCCAAGCCCAAATCAGCCCCAACCCACCGGTCAACCCGACCCGGTCCACTACCCCTAGACAAACGACCCCCACTCCATTTCATTTGTCATTTCTCCATCTTCTTCAACCCTAATTAAAGCCACCACCCCCAAGTAACACCTCCCAGACCATCGTCCACTCCACGCCTCCCAACCCCGTCTTCTTCATTTCCCCACCCAACAAACGACCTCAACCAGCGGCGCCACAGCTCCCTCCTCCATCTCCAACCACGAACCAGACAACTCCACCCAGCCCCATCGCCGAACAACCACCAAATTCGCGGCGTGTTCAGCCTGAAAATCACGCACACACACACACGTAAACATAGGGAGAGAACAAGAGCAAAAAGATAAACTAATTTTCTCATCTCTAATCCACATAGAGGAAACGGACCGAAACAAGGGCAGGGTTAGCATTTCTCTTTACTTTATGGATTGTTTACATTACTTTAACCTTGCCGCGAGACTAGCTTGTGCACTAGTGGCGAGATGGAGTTTGTTTGAGTCAGAGTTGAATTCGCTGATTTTGAGTCGCTGTCGAAGCTCGGAGTCACATTTCGCAGAATCGTTGTTTCCGGTTTGAGATCCGTTTTGCATCTATGGTTTAAATTTCAGTTGTGTCACTTGCTGTAGCCATTTTGGTGTCCAGAAGTTGTGAAGTTGAAAACTCTCATTAATTGGCAACACTAGGTTCAATTCTTTCCTATCTCTTTTAATTTCATATACATGGTTTTGATGATTGAGTTGATATGGTTTGATTTGTGCATAAGTTTGAATCCGTATAGCCAATACATGGGTTTTGGTTGCTCTATAAAAGAAAATGTCCTCTTCTTACTTTACTGTCATGTTGTAAATATGGACGTTTACCTAATAGTGCAAAGGTAAAATTGCAATCTTCATGTTCTAATTGATTTAGTAAAATCAAGTAAGATACCGTAAAGATAAGACTTGCGCCATTGGTATTCCAAATGATATTCAAACTAAGTTGCTGGCCAAATACTTGTTATAGGAAATGTTGGAGTGATTTTATGTCTTTTCCTAGAACATGTTTTCTGGATAGTTTACACCCTTACTGCACAAATGCTGGTGGATTGAACGTAGTTGAGAAGCTGCAGTTATAGATTTTTTTTTCGTAGTTGTTCTCCGCGGATTTGAAGTTGTTCATTTAGCTATTTGCCCATATGTTTGCTCGAATTAGTTATAGCTGGACATAATGGCTTGCTATTCATCAACTGATTTTTAATAACAACACTAGGATAGTGTGTCACTAATTCAGCAAGTAGACAATTAAAAAATGGAAAAGGAGATTGGTAATGGAAGTTGCACTAACTAATTAATTAATAAGGGAGTGGACACTTGTAACGAGAAAGGCACTGGTTGATTTTAGAGGATTGAAATGGGCATTACTAGTAAAATAAGAAGGCACTAGGGTAGTGGGATAATGAAAAACTGAAAAGATAAGTTGTTAGTGGCAAATGCACTAATGGAATGCCCACTTTAGAGAGCTGGAAATCAGAATAAAAGGGAGGTAGAACACAAGAAAAGGGGGATCCGAAATTGTAAGAAGAAAAAAAAAACCTGAAAAATAGAGAGGTCAAGGGAGCTTAATAATCTGACGGAGAGCAATAGAGAGGGACAACCTTGGACATTTTGAAAACCTGAGTGAGGAAGTTGAGAATCCAGAAGAAATGATATAAAAGTGTAGAAAATTGTATTGTTAGTTTAAGTTTGATTGTCTGATCTCTCTTAACTCATTCTTCTTGAACTGTTTTCATCAATTTGAAGAGCTAAATTTAGTTTGCATTCAAGCAATTGGATTGTGTTAGTGTGGTTTTGTTGATTGTGTTCCATTGATATACTATTGGTTCTAAATTGTGAGTTTTAAGTTGGTCCTCTTTAGTCATTCCTGGGTTCATTTGTGCTTGCTGAACACTGATTCTTGCTGCTGCTGAGTCTGCTAAATCTCACTCCCCTCTTTGTTTTCCTCTTTCCAGGTATATCTTGATCCTATGGATATCATTTGAGGTGTAAACTTGAGTCATGAATTAAGAATGAGAAAGCTAGTCTACACCCTTTCTTCTTTTAATATACTATCACTGTGTACTTTTGACTTTTCAATTAGTGTATTCTGCCCAAAAGGGAGGTTTGTAATTAAGAGCTAAATCACATAGTTTTTTTGTGTAACTACTTTCTTCCTTATTGTGACTGTTGGACGCTATAGCTATTCTATGAACTCGTTGTTTTAAAGTTTTGTTCAATCAAGTATTCTGCTTAAATCTTATGGGTTTAGGAAATGAATGAATATTTTCATGATGGTATGATTGTTGTAGTGAAGTTAAGTTGTGGTTTATAGTTTCATTTCATTTTCTTGTTAATTGATTTATCATGCTATCCATGGATCTCCCTCTTTTAATTTCATTTGGTCTAATATTGCTTGTTTGTTGCATTGAAGTACCGCATCCAAGATGAAAAGAATGACTTTTTTTTCTTATATATTTTTATTTGACTAGTACATGAGATTTAATATTTTGTAGAAGTGTTTAAATGTTGATAGCATGAATTTCAGTGGACAAAACCACTTCTCACCATTGTAAACCGATATATTTTCATGGCAACCACAAGAATCCGTTCTCATGTGAAAAAGGATTGGCAAAACTAAGAAGAAAGAAAGGATTGAAGTTGTATAGAATCTGTTAATCCCAATAAAAGCTTTTTCTTCCACTAAAAAAAAGCCCTTATTTCCAAGTCGCTTTATTAAGATTGGGTAAGTATTTTATGCAATACTATATACAGTGTGTCGATTTTGTTTAGATGTTGGTCCGAATTCGTCTATTTATTCTGACCAGATAAAGATTGTTGCATGAAACATCTTGCACCATATTTGCTTAAACGAATCACGTATTGCTTAGGCAAGGAGCAAATCATGAATATCATAGTTTGGTTCGAGGCGCGCCATACTAATTAAAAAAAATAACGAAATCTTGGCCCTCGTTTTCAGCCAAAGTGTCGTTTAATCCTTAGAATTCGAGGTGTGCCATTTAGTAAATTTCATGGCCTTCGTAAATTGCAAACGTGTTAGTATTTTTAGGTGTGTTTTTTATAATATTACTTTCCTAAACTTGGGTGCGCATTTATGTGACCTAAATCCAAATCTCAACGGAGTCGAAACGTATTAACAACCACGGGTGCATTGATTGTGACGTGGTTCGAGATGCATTTTTACGACGTTGCAATTCTATTAAAAATAATAATAAAAGGGGTTTACACTTAATAAAAGCACACAAGTTATAACATGTATTAAAATCATATATTTAGCCATTATAACAATTTAAGCGACCGTGCTAGAACCACGGGATTCGGGGGTGCCTAACACCTTCCCTCGGGTCAACAGAATTCCTTACTTAGAATTTCTGGTTCGCAGACTTCATTTGGAAAGTCGAATATTTTCCTCGAATTGGGATTCAAGATAAACCGGTGACTTGGGACACCAAAAGTCAAACCTTTCCCAAGTGGCGACTCTGAATTAAATAAATAATCCCATTTCGAATATTGTCACTTAAATTGGAAAAACTCCCTCACGCATTCAACCCTTCGGGACGGGCGCGCAAAAAGGAGGTGTGACAGTATTAACCCCATACTAGATATAGCTCCTGCAGTAAGCTTTTATCATCTTCAAGACTTTTTTAGGCAAATTGAACAACTGTGACCAGTAGGACTGAATACCAAACAATATTGTTTGAACCAATTGCACTCTTCCAGCATACGACAGTTTCTTTGCAGTCCATGAAGAGATCCTTGTGTGATGACCCGACCAGTCGTCTCATGAGTTACTACTCTGGTTTCCCCATTTCTGCTTCTTATTGCTTTGTTCAATTGCATTTCATGTCATCGGGCTGATCGTTTCAGGTTCGGAGAGGTTTTGGCATGGTTTGAGACACTTAGTCTCTTTTGAAGAAGCTTAAGTTGGAAAAGTCAATCAGATATTGACTTATGTGTTAGAGAGATCGTATGTGAATTTCAATGGTTCGGATAGCTTCGGGAGATGATTTGGGACTTAGGAGCATGATCAGAATGTGTTTTGGAGGTCAGGAGTAGATTTAGGCTTGAATTGGTGAAATTGGATATTTGGCGTTTTCTGGTTGGTAGGTGAGATTTTGATATAGGAGTCGAAATGGAATTCCAAGAGTTGCAGTAGTTCCGATGTGTCATTGGGATGTGTGTGCAAAATTTCAGGTCATTCGGACGTGGTTTGATTGGGTTTTTTTATCAAAAGCGTAATTTAGAAGTTTTTGAAATTCTTAGGCTTGAATCCGATGTAATTTTGGTGTTTTGATGTTGTTTTGGGCGTTCCGGAGATTGGAACAAGTTTGAATGAGGTTATGGGATATGTTGGCATGTTTGGTTGAGGTCCCAAGGGCCTCGGGTGAGTTTCAGATGGTTGAACAGACCATTTCAAGTTTAAGAAAGTTGAAGATTTTGGTTTCAGCTGTTGCAGACATTTTGTTCTTCGCGTTCGCGTGTGGACCCTCGCGTTCGCGAAGGGTCAGGAAGGGAGGCATCAGATTTGGCCTTCGCGTTCGCGAGGGGGTCCCGTGTTCGTGAAGGGTCGGAATGGGAAGCATCACCTTCGCGAGATGCTTGACCGCGTTCGCGATGGTTGGTGAAGCTGAGGCATCACGTTCACGATGATGCGGTCGCGTTCGCGTAGGAGAATTTTGGTCAATGGAAATTTTGTGCTTCGCAAACATGAGGCTTTGAGCGCATTCGCGAAGAAGGTTTCTGATCGCTAGGCAGAATGTTTAAAAGGCCATTTTCGCGAGTTTTGGCCTAAGTTCACCATTTTTGACTCAGTTTTGAAGATTTTTGAGAGAGATTGAAGAGGCAATCAAGGAGAACTTATTGGAGGTAAGAATTTTGGACTTAAAACTCGATCCTATTATGATTTCTACCCAATTAAACATGAAATTTGGGGAATTTGAAGCCTAAATTGGGGAGTTAGGGCTTGGAAACTTGAGACTTTTATCTAGGGATTTAAGGGGCCATTTTTGATCGGATTTTGGTATTCTTGGTATGTATGAACTCGTGGGAGGATAAGGATTCTGTTGATGTGATTTTTATTGAGTTTCAAGACGTGGGCCCGGGGGTCGAGTTTGGCCAATTTCGGGATTTTTGGTATAATTTGATTCTTTTTGCATGGGCTTCGTCCCTTTAGCATATTCTAATGTTATGATTCTGATTTTGGGTAGATTGAGCGCGAGCTGAGGCTGAGGCGAGAGGCAAAGGCGTCGCGGAGTAGTATTTTCATCCGGTTTGAGGTAAGTAACCATTGTAAATCTGGAACTGAGGGTACAAAATCCCGGTACTTTATTTTGATAAATGAGATGACACACATGCTAGGTGACGAGCATGTGGGCATGCACCAGTAGGGATTGCGACTTAGTCCGCCACGTAGCGACAATTAAGTCGCGCATTTGATTTGAAATTACATTGTTCAGTATTTTAGACATTTATACTGTATTATGGGATGTATGCCATGTTTGGGGCCTTGTGCCGACCTGTTGAGACCCTTAGGGGCATTTTTACTATTCTTCCTCACTCTATTTGTTTGAAAGCATATCCTAAGTCATGTTTTACTTGTTTATTGTTTAAAACTAATTTTATCACTCTACTTCTTAAATGTGAGGACTGTTTGGACTGAGTTTCCCTGAATTCTCTATTATGCCCAAACGGTTGTGAGGTTAATGACGGAGAGAGGTTAGGACCTAATGGTGAGGATTATATATATATATATATATATTATGGATCGGCTTGCACGCCGCAGCGATACTTATATGGATCGGGTTGTACGCCGTAGCGATATATATATTGGATCGAGCTGCACACGGCAGCGATATGATGCTTGGGCTGTAGAAGCCCCTTCGGAGTCTGTACACTCTCCGTGAGCGTAGTCGACTATAAACTATGGATCGGGCTGCACGCCGCAGCTGTTACTATGATACTATTATGATATATTATTAAGCCTGAGTGCTGAGAGTGAGTATTGAGTGACAAGAGTTGAGTCACGAGTGACTGAGAGGCTGCCCAAGAGGCCATATTCTGAGTGATACCTTGCCCGAGGGGCCCATTTATGATATTTTCACTGATTTCACTCTTCTTTAAAATAAGCCTCTGTTGAAAAATTGCTAAGTAAACAATTTTAAGTGTTCCACTTGAAATTGAAGCTTTTATGACGAATTTGGTTTTTAAACTATGGAGTTGGATCTGTTATTCTGTGTTTACTCCTTTATATGATTTTAAAATGCTTGTCACTACTTTCAGACCTTATTTACTTTAGTTACTTATTGAGTTAGGGTACTCACGTTACTCCTCGCACCTTGTATACAGATCCAGGTGCCCGAGCGGCAGAGTGAGGGTACTCAGCTTTATCAGAGTTTGCTGGAGACTGCAAGGTAGCTGCATGGCATCCACAACCCTGCTTTCCTCCTTCCTATCTTGTTATTTTTTGCATTTTAGACTTATGATGTATTTGACAGTCGGTTGTATATTTAGAGGCTCTAGACTCATGACACCAGATGTTTGGGCTGTGTTGGTTTAATATTATATCAATTTCCGCACATTTTTAGCTGTTTTATACATTCTTATAAAAATTGAGATTTAAACCTGTGTTAGAAAACGGTTTTATAAAAAGAAATTCACAATGATTAATGGTTTGGGTTGGCTTTCCTAGTAATGTGATAGGTGCCATCACGACCGGGTATTTGGGGTTGTGACAAGTTGGTATCAGAACCTAAGTTATCTAGGTCTTGCGAGTCATGAGCCGGTTTAGTAGAGTCTCGCGGATCGATACAGAGACGTTTGTACTTATCCTCGGGAGGCTACAAAACCTTTAGGAAAAACTTCATATTCTTGAAATTCTTGTCGTGCCAATCTGTTGATCCTAGTACTAAACTTTTGTTATCCTATTCTCTCATAGATGGTGAGGACACGTGCTACCGGGCAGGATGGACGACCACTAGTACCACCAGCTAGCGCCACTAGAGGCCGAGGGCGCAGTCGAGGCCATGGCAGGGGCAGGGGAAGGGGCGGGTGTAGCCCGCACAACAGCTAGGGCAACACTTGCATATCCACCAACTACCTCAGTTCAGGATTAGGTCCCAGTGTTGACGCTGCAGCAACACCAGCTCAGGCACCGGCTGTGCCTATTGTGATTCCAGGCCTTTAGGAGGCTTTAGCTTAGATTTTATCAGTATGTACCGGTTTGACTCAGGCGGTCTCAGTTTTTACGGCCGCAACTATTTCTCAGGCCGGGGGAGGCACCTAGACTCCCGTTGCTCACACACCTGAGCAGGTTGTGTAGAGACTTCAGACATTGGGGGCACCTCCAGCCCAGCCGGTTGTACCAGCTTAGGAGTATGTGGTACTAGTTATGCCGAACGACGAGCAACGTCGATTAGAGAGGTTTGGTAGACTTCAGCCTCCGACTTTCAGTGGTGCAGAGGGCGAGGATGCCCAGGGTTTCTTGGATAAGTGTCAGAGGATGCTTCGTACAGTGGGTATTCTAGAGACCAGTGGTGTAGCATTTACTACCTTTCAGTTTTCTGGAGCTGCCTTTACTTGGTGGGAGGCTTATGAGAGACGTAGGCCTGTTGGTGCAGCGTCCCTTACCTGGGAGCAGTTCTCTGTTCTTTTCCTGGAGAAGTATGTGCCATGGTCTCGCCGGGAGGAGCTATGCAGATAGTTCGAGCAGCTGCGTTAGGTATAGATGACTGTGACATAGTATGAGATGCGGTTCTCTGAGTTAGCTCGTTATGCGGTCTAGTTGGTTCTGACAGATAGAGAGAGGATTAGGAGGTTTGTCGATGGCCTCACTTATCAGCTTCGTATTCTCATGACAAGAAAGAGGGTGACATGTGCTACTTTCGAGGAGGTTGTTGACATCGCCTGTGAGATTGAGTCAGTTCGTTGCCAGGAACGAGAGGAGAGGGAGACTTAGAGGCCTCGGGGATCTGGTAGCTTTGGTAGTGCTTCTTCGAGAGGTTAGTTTCAGCACGGTAGAGGCCGTCCATTTAGGCAAACTCAGTCAGCTCACTTGGGTTATCGTGGGGCATCATCGGGTCATGGTTCTCACAGTTCTTATCAGGGCCATTCTTCACTCAGTGCCCCTTCCAACCAAGAGTTTGTCCCGAGCTCCATCAGTTCAGGGTTCTTCCATGCTAGGTCCTTTTACTGGTCATTCCGGTGCTAGGGGTTCCCTTCAGTCCCCATCTCCAGCACCGGGGAATTGCTATGAGTGTGGAGAGTTTGGGCATATGAGGAGGCAATGTCCTCATCTTCTTGAGGGTCTGACTTAGCAAGGGGTCAGCCCTCGACTTCAGCTCCAGTTACTTCACCACCCGCCCAAGCAGTTAGGGGTGGGGGTCAGTCAGCTAGGGGTCGCCCTAGAGGGGGAGGTCGATCAGGTGGTGGTCAGGCTCGTTTCTATTCCCTCCTAGGTAGACCAGATGCTACTGCTTCAGATGTTATGATTTTAGGTATTGTTTCAGTCTGCCATAGAGATGCCTCTGTATTATTTGATCCCCGTTCCACCTTTTCTTATGTGTCATCATACTTTGCCCGTTCTTTAGATACGCCCCATGAGTATCCCTTTTCACCTATTCATGTATCTACTCCGGTGGGTGATACTGTTGTTGTAGACCGTGTGTACCGGTCGTGTGTGGTGACTATTGGGGGTCTGGAGACCCGAGTGGATCTTTTATTATTATGTATGGTGGATTTCGATGTTACTTTGGGGATGGATTGGCTATCTCCGAGCCATGATATCTTGGACTATCATGTTAAGACAGTGACATTGGCTATACCGGGTGTGCCAGGAATCGAGTGGCGAGGTTTGACTGATTATGTTCCTAGTAGGGTAATCTCATTCTTGAAGGCCCAACTCATAGTTGGGAAGGTTTGCATTTCGTATCTATCCTTTGTGAGGGATGTCGGTGCAAAGACTCCCAGTATTGATTCTGTCCCAGTTGTGAGGGAGTTTCCTGATGTGTTTCCTAGAGTGGGGCAGTCTTTCTTAGAAATTCCATCTCAAAAAGAAAAAAGAAAGAGAGTCAAATTCCATTGTTTCAGAATTGGGGCAAAGTTTTTAAAATGGATTCCAAAAGTTGTAAATAAATTAAACTCGTTGTCTTAGTTATTTTGAGCCTTTATGATTTTATTTCTTTCTACCCCTGTCCAAAAGCCACATTACAGTCCAAAAATATACCTCCCGGATAATCTTTGAGAGTGCTGAGTTTAGACATGCCAAGGGTATATGATGTTTTTACCATGGTTAATGCCTTGTCATCTACAGAATCAGGGAAATAAGAAGAAAAGAACAAAATGAGAGAGTCTTATTGGTGAAAACCTTCACCAAATGGGAGAGGCTTGATGGTGAAAACCCTTCGGGAACTACAAGTCGAATAAGGATCGTGAATCAGATTGGATAATCGAAGGATTGAAGCCCAGTTTCACAGTTTAGGGGTATAACAAGAGTTGAATATCAGACTTGCTTGACAGATTAGGCCACTTGATCCAAAGGTGCATGTCATGGTCATTAGAATTAGTATCCACATCTGATAAGTTTATACTTTGTAGTTTTCCTGTTAGGAATCATCTCTTTCCATTGTCTTTTACTTTGTTCCTTGTGTCTTGTTTACTTCCTCTTCCTGAATTTGTTTGGTTAGAACAAGTGAGAAATGACTTCAAAATTTGTCACCAGCTTTCCAATTGCACAAAACGGGATCTGGCTAGCACATCAAAGTGGCATAAGTTAGGAAAGAATAGCATGCGCACTGAGTTGGTAACAATCAACGTGCTTTGGGATTCATGTGAAATAAAAGGTTTGGTATATGTAAATTCATGAACAATGCAACAGATGGAGGGTGTTGGGTGAACAGATCAAAGGTATTTTTTGTGATAAGATTGGCAAACAAAGTGGTTAACCAGTGACAACAAGGTCTACCAAGCGGAAACCAAAGTTATCATGGCAAGTGAAGGAGCAATAGACCTCAAGGCCAAGGCCAGTGGTTTAAGTCAAGAAGGAACAACATGTGCACTGAGTGGGTGGCAAGTGACGTGTTTTGGGATTCATGTGAAACACAAAGGTTCAGTATATGTCAATGTATGAGCACAATGCAACCGATGAATGGTATTGGGTTTGAACGGACCAGAGTTATTTTTCGTGATAAGGGTGATAGAGAAAGTGGTCAATCAATAAATAGGCAAGGCCTTTCGAGTTAAAATCGAAGTTATCATGGGAAGTGAAGGAGCAATCGCCCTCAAATTCAAGGCCGCAAACCAATCACCACGCTTAAACTCACAAGTTTTCTTTGATTGAAACAGGGGCAGGAAATTTTGTTTGTTCCGGAGAAACCCTCCGTGAGGAAAGTAGGTGCCAGACAGGCTCAACAGTAAGTTTCTAGTACCCTCCCGGATGACGGGATTCAGTAAGTTGTGAGACCCTCGCAAGTGACAAGGTCTGACGAGAGTTTTACTTTTGGGAAGTATAATTTAGCATTTAAGTTTTTCACTTTTGAGATAAGACTTGGTTTTGAAATTTTTCAAGATAATGGAATTTAGCTTAGAACTTATTTTGATAACAAGAATTGGTTAACACTCACAGATGTTCCCAATATCAAACTGGGGCATAAAAATTTCTTTTGTTTTGTTTGTTTTGTTGCAATCAGGCGTCCACCTGGGGAACAAGGGAAAACAACTCAAGTTTCAAAGAAAAACGGGTCGAGTTCAGCAATCAGGCACCCACCTGAAAAACAAAGGGAAAGCAATTCAAGTTTCAGAGTGGTGGACAATTCATGTGTTGGTAATCAGGCGCCCACCTGGAGAATGAAGGGGAAGCAGTTCAAGTGTTGGAAATCAGGAGCCCACCTGGAGAACAAAAGGAAAGCAGTTCAAGTGTTGGAAAGCAAAAGCCTACAACAAAAGGAAAACAATTCAAGTGTTGGAAATCAGGAGCCCACCCGGAGAACAAAGGAAAAGTAGCAATGTTCAAAGGAAGACGGTTCAAGTTCAGCAATCAGGAGCTCACCTGGAGAACAAAGTGAAAATGAGTCAAGTGAAAAGCAGTACAAGTGTTGGAAATCAGGAGCCCACCTGGAGAACAAAGGGAAAGCAGCAATGTTCAAAGGAAGACAGTTCGAATATTGGCAATCAGGCGCCTACCTGGAGAATAAGAGAATTCACTTCAGAATGCAATTCAAGTCAGCAACGAAAGAAGCTTGCGGCAAGAATGCGAGCCAACAGTCCAAGATGATCAACGGAAGTTAGTCACAATCCAGAATAAAAGAAAACAAAAAGGAAAGGCAAGAAGTGAATCCAGATGCAGAAGTTGATGAAAATGTGAGCTGCTCAAGACATGATTGAAGTCACAAGCATGGTATGTCCGGTTTGGTTCGAAAAGCTGAAGAAGAATGAACTAGCACCTGCAACTAGCAAGCGTCAAGGTTCAAATCCAAAGTCTGCATGAAGAACCATTCAAGACTCAAAATCAAGCTTCAAAAGACTTATAGATAGGAATCTTGTAACTCATAGTTGACAGGCTTAGTTAGTCTTTTTTATTTTTTTGATTTTGATGTAATACCAGGACCGCGGACCGGAACCTCGATAGCACCTCGACCGACTCTCTACCTCAGTATACTCCGTCACTATTTCTGCTTCTGAACTATACGTGGTCTAATTCCTTTATAGCCAAGGATATGTAGGCAGCTCAGATACCAGAGCTTGGTCACATTCTCCTTTCTTTTAGCTTTTGGTCTCTTTAAATAATGGTCGAGTCAGAAAACCTGTCTAGTCGTTCTTTGTCTGAAAACTCTTCGCATTTCCAGTCAAAGAGGGACAGCTGTAGACATGTGATTTTTGACCCTCCCCAAGATTTTTTATATTTTAGCATGTAAATATTTAGTTTAAGCCTAATAGCGCTATTTCAACTAATTTTGACTCTTTTACTTTATTTCGTAACATAAATGAAAATTACAAAAAAATATTTTAGTTTATGTAGCTTTCATAAATTTAAATAAAAAATATACAAAATAGTACCTTATTTTTTTTTACTTTTAATATATTTTTGAAAACACAAAAATAGTTTCATGTTTTAATATAATTTAATGTAATTAATTAGGATTACCTTTTGCATTGTGTAGTATTTTTATCTTATATTAAAATGAGTCAATTAAGGTGTTGGACCACAATTTTAGGAGTTAGAGCTCAATTGTTGGCCCAATTCAGATTAGCCTATTAAATCTAATACCCAATACCCATCAAGCTAACCCTAGGGACCATTTAGACTCTACTTTTGATAAACAAATAAACAAAATAGAGCCTAAGGACCTAAGAGCAAAAGATACACAAAAAACAGAGCTAGGACCTAAGAGATATAACAATCAACCGTTATTTTTCATTTGAAGGGACTGACACAAAAGAACCTTCTTCATCTTCTTCATGAAAAAGCCAACAAAAAAACCTTAGAGCCCTAAAGGAGTTTCAGCCGCAGCAGCCATGAAAAGAAGCTTCACACTAACTCCACTACCTCCGTAGCCCCCCTCGTCCCCAGACTCAGAAAAGCAGTAGCCACCGGACCTCACGACTCAAACCAGCCCCAGCCGTGACCCCTGCATAACTACCATAATAGCCCTTCTCTTCAAAGAACAAACCATCCATTGTTTCCATAAGAGACCACCATGAACGTCCACGCACAGCAGTAGCCGATCTCCTCCTCCTCTTTACCATAGCTCGCCGGAAAAAACTCACACACGGCCACACACGCATAGAAATAAGAAATCTGGAACGGGGAAGGCAGAAACTCACCGGAAATACCATGAAATCCGGTAGAACTCCATGAAAATCAGTGACCCTCTCTCTTTATAAACGTTGCTTGACCTTTTGGTTTGTTTGCGAAGAAAGATCACATATGGATTTGACACTATAAAAAGTAAAAATCGGCCCCTCTCAATTTCCCTCATCTCTTACTTGAGAGAACTCCGAGCAGATCCGTTCGAGTTAGAAAGTTTTCCCTCGAGGTCAGTTCGAGGTTCTTGTTCGTTGTTGAGTTTCGAACTAGTAGAGTCAAATCCTTCGTTTGAGGTCCCTTCTTCCGTTTGTTTTTCTTCTAGATTTATCTCATGTTTACTACTTGTGTTTGGATTAAAATTCATACTTTAATTGTTATTCTGTGAACGGCTTGTGATTGGTATGTCTCTGAATTGCTTTCCAGCGAAAAATTCGAGTAAATGTAATGCCCCAAAGTCCTCAAGTATTCAGTCGTCTCTTTTGCTACTTACGCTTCGTTCAGTGCTATGTTCATTTTATGTAATGAAATCTGGTTTTCTAATACCAAAGGAACTTTGATATAACTCTAGCTAGGTGTTAATAGAGGGGTTCAATTTGGCAATTTGGTATATTGTTGATTTTGAACAGTGAAATCTTTTTTTGTCTGTAGTTAATCTTATTTCTTCCTTCTATTTGTTTACTGATTAATTGTAGTGTTATTGTTGTGTTTGAACTTTAGTCTATAATTTTTCTTTTCCTTCTAGTTGATACTTTTAAAAAATGTAATAAGAAGTTAATTCTTGCCGTAACTTTTCTGATCGTCATTGTTAGCTAATAAATATTGCTTTAGGGGTACATAGATATAGTTTTATGAGGTTTGTTGATAGTTCTACAACTGAACAATACAGGGTCAATAATTTATAGCCTCACAATAGTTTCAAACTAGTCTTAGGAAAATAATTGATGAATCTCGTAGTTTGTTTTAGGCACGTAATTAAATCATCACAACTACGGGTACGGTTCCCTTGACGTGGTTGTGATACTTAGTTTTTATTAGATATAAGTAGGAGTATTTTGGTTTGCCTTAGTTAGATACAATCCTTTTCTTAAAATAAATTGAGATGCACCATACGCAAATAAAATTCATAATGTATGGCCCTAACATAAATACAAAAATTAGTATAAAAAAGGTCGTGAGCTTTCGTAGTTTGCTTTAGACGCGTTAATTAAATAATTGTCACAGCTACGGGTATGGTTCCCGTGACGTAGTTGTGATACTTTAATTTCTAAAATTCAGGGGTACGTTTATGTGACTCGGCCACAATTTAATCTTGTTAATTAAAATAAACATATTGTGGATCATGGGTATGGTTCCCGTGACATGATTCGCAATGTGTAATCAAATAATTAGTTGTATAATAGTTGTATTATTATAATTAGTTGTATAATAGTTGGATTATTAAAAGCAGCTTTTAAAAGGAATAAAATGCACATAGGTTTTTAAAAAAAATTTAAAATTAGATAAATAGGCCAATAATAATAGTTGAGCGACTGTGCTAAAACCACGGAACTAGGAAATGCCTAACACCTTCTCCTGGGTTAACAAAATTCCTTACCGGGATTTCTGTGTTCGCGGACTGTAAAACAAAGTCAATCTTTCCTCGATTCGGGATTTAAAACCGGTGATTTGGGACATCATAAATTATTCCAAGTGGCAACTCTGATTTTTAAATAAAATAATCCCATTTCGATTGTTACTTTAATTGGAAAAACTCCCTCATACCTTGGGGGGTAGGAAAAAGGAGGTGTGACACTTAGAATAGAGTGTCTGATGATCCTAACTGAATTGAGTCATGTGCCGTGTGTGAGTGAGGTTTTTCTATATTCTGTGTTAACATTCAATGCCTAGAACTTTCCCTGTGTGTGCAAAGCGAAATGGTAGCCCTGTTTGGTTTGGAAAGTGATATAGGCGTTTCTTTGCTTAACCCTTCTATGTATGCTTGTTCCCACCTAAGTATACCCTAGTCAACCTCGTTGAGCCTGTAAGCTTGTTTTCCTTGGCAACCACATTACAAGCCTAACCCAAGTTTAAGTAGCCTATTTGTTGAACCCTATCACCTCTTAGAAGCACTCAAAGTATAACGGATATGGAAAAATATAAGTGTGGGTTGTTTGGTTGGGCTGTTAAGTGGAGTTAAGGGGACAAAAAGAAAAAAAAAGTGCATTGGCGGATAAACAATATTAGAGGCCACCAGAGAAAAGGAAAAAAAAGAGAGAAGCCTCAAAGTGGTGGCAGCTATTAAAAGAAAGGTGTGCTTAAGAAAAAAAATAAGGGGTTAACACAATAATGTAATGGTGGAAGGAATGTGTGATAAAGTGAAGAGCTTAAAAATACACAATGTAGTGGAGTGCTTAGGAAGGTATAGTCACTATACCCAGATGTATCCTACCTGTCCCGCAGCCAACATTACAACCAAATAAAGTCCTATTTGATTCTAGACCGAATGAGCCCGATGAGTCGAGTATTACACTACGGGCAAGCCTATGGTGTGTTGTTTGTGGCATAATAATTTGTTCTGAAGGTGAGTGAAATGTTGTAGTCGAATTCCTCAGTGTGTGATTTTCAAACGATATAAGTCTCTTTTATAGTGAGTAGGCACATGATTCATGAAAGGAAGGTAAGTCTGGACCTCTGACTGAGAGTAGGAGAGTTGTTAGGGGCGTTGCGTGGCTAGGAAGGAGTCCACTCTTGAGGCGAGGAAGTTGCGCTGAAGTAGTCTATCCATATGAACTATTCTTGGTATAGGGAATAGGGAAGTGACTCAATGATGATTAGGCCTATAGAGTGTGGTTTGTTGCTAGAGGACTAGCAAAGGTTTAAGTGTGGGGTGTTGATAGTAGGCTATATAGACGCTATTTACACTCTAAATGTACCATACTTTATTGTTATTTTCAAGGCTAAATGATAACAAAATACTCTAATTGGTGCTCTTTTGCTTCGCAAGGACTAATTCAAGTTAGGGAGAGACTATGGAGTGTTTTGGAGTCAATAGTGCGGATAAAAGGCCAATCACGAAGAACCCGAGCTAAAATTAAGCAAGAAAGAGGCAAAGTAGGACTGGGCAAGATGCCACCGCGACCGCGGTCGACCACGGCTGGACCGCGGTAGGCCAAGCAAGTGAGGCAGAATAGTTACGTTTCACCGCGGTCGCACCACGTTCTGCCACGGCTGCGGTCAACTATGTAACTCCCCAAACAAATTGGGACTAAAGTGTAAATTGGTGGAAACTTATCCCAACCCTTTATAAACTCAACAAATTCGCCCAAGCTAAGGTTAAACTTATTTTTAGATTGATTTGGAGACAAGAACAAGTGTGAGAAGAGTAATCAACCATTAGAGTTTTTCAATCTTCTCTTTGTTATTTCAATTGCACATTATGAATACTTTTGTAGTTTTATCTTGCTTTGCTATGAGTAGATAATTCCTTAGTCTAGGATTTTGATGGAACCTGTTGAGGATGAACTTCTTGTTATATTAATATAGTTTGCCCAGTTTAATCTCTATTAGTTGAACTACGTTCTTGTTGTAGTTAATTGATAGGATCCTCAATTAGTTGTGCCTATTTAGTCTGTATTACTCGGGAGAGAGTGCATATTTAGGTAATTATTAAACATCACCACTCCCAAAGTATATGAGGAATCAATAACCGAGGGTTTAAAGGCGGGATAGGGATAACGAAGCCTTGGGTGTGATCTAAAGTTAGCTAAAATCAAGGCCAGCTAGCGTAACTTGGGAGAGTGCATCTAGTAAATTGTCGCAATTACTCAGGAGAGATTTACGGTAATAAGAGTGCTCATGATCGATAGAGATGATTAGGCAAATCTGTATGAAACATAACAGGAAGAGATTCCATCAATAGGGAAAATCACAACCCTAGATCCTTCTCTTAATTGTTTACAACTTAATCATAGTTAGTCTTTAGTTACTTAACTGCAGTGAGTTATAGTTAGTAGAAATACCCTCAATTGTTATTCAAAACGTTTGGGAAGTTGATTCCGTAGAATTTATTGAGTCTAACGAGAATAATTGATAGATTAATTCCTTGTGGGTTCGACTCTGGGCTAAATACTCAGATTATATTTGCAATGTCCGCTTGTCCTTTTTATAAGGCATAGTTGGGCATAATCAAGTGGGATGAACCTTCCACGAGGCAGTGAATTGGAGCTTTTGAGGTTTTAGATCTACTCCACAAGACAAGAGTTGAGCAACAAAATTAAAGAACTTTTGAGTATTAGATTGTAAGTGCTAAAAGAAATATCAAGATTGAAAGATTGAGTTGAATTGAGAGAGATTTTCTATGTCCCAAAAAAAGAGCCTACTCTGGGCTGAAACTTTAGGATTTATTTATAGGAGGAAAAAGCTAAGGCTCCACAATGTAGCCGTTCGAAAGTCAAGAGCAAAGTAGTGGGGGTAGGTTTTAGATTCAAATTTAGAATCTGAAACCTAAATAATGGTATTTTGGACTCAAAATACCTTTATACAGTTAAAAAATTACATTTCTAACTAAAATGCAGTATTATACTGTGTTTTAGTTTAACGGAAAGTTAGCCGTTAAAGGAAAACGTAGTATAATACTGCATTTTAGGAAAACGTAGTACCCCCCCCCCACCGATTTTAAAAAAATATTCGATTGGGCCCCACCCGCCTTACAAAAGTATAGAGTGTAGGTCCCGCATACAACCCAAGCCTTCGATTGTTGTTGTTTCCTTGTTTCGGGCTCAAAATTTCAAATTTCCGACATTTCTAAAAACATAAATCGAGGTATGCCGATTTAGTTTATGTCGAAACACGTATAATTATGCATATTTGTTTTCTTGACTGTGTTTCCACTTTGATTTGTGTTATGTTGTGTGATTAAAATTGTATGTTATTTTTACCCGGATTAATTTATTAGTGCTTAAAAAAATAGTTAAAAGTTGAGAAATAATTTTTATTGTTAATAAAAATGTTCAAAAATTTCTTTTACTGTTTTATATGTAATTTTGTGAATGTTATGTTCATATGTTTGTTGTTTTTATTTACTTTAGATTATTTATTTGTTTAAAGAATAGTGGCCTTTTAGCATTGTAAAATTTAGAGTCTTATAGCGTAGTAAAATGTAGAGTCTTTTAACGTAGTAAAATATAGAGCCTTATAGCTTAGTAAAATATAGAGCCTTATAGCATAGTAAAATATAGAGCCTTTTAGCATAGAATCATTGTAGTTTAAGTATCTACTAACTACAAACTCTATCCAATTACATTATACAAAAATTAATTATTTAATTTATAAAACAAACACACAGAACTAACAAATTAATATATGTTGTCAATTAAATATCGAGCGTGGAACCCATAGATATATACCCTGTCCAATTAAAAATTAATTATTTAATTTATAAAACTAACAAAATTTTAAAAATATTGAAATTGACACACATAAGAATTCAGGATAGCTTGATGCTACTAGGCCTCAAATATCGAGCCTGGAACCCATAGATATTTACTTTGTCCAATTAAATAATTAAATATTTAATTTATAAAACTAACAAAATTTTAAAAATATTGAAATTGACACACATAAGGATTCAAGATAGCTTGGTGCTACTGGGCCTCAAATATCGAGCCTGGAACCCATAGATATATACTGTGTGTAGTTAAATAATTAAATATTAATTATTATAACACTAACAAAATTGTAAAAAATAAGAATTCATGATAGCTTGGTGCTATTGGGCCTCGAATATCGAACCTGGAACCCATAGATATACACTGTGTTCAGTTAAATAATTAAATATTAATCATTATAGCACAAACACACAATTAATATTGTTTACTTTACATAGGGCGAATGGACTTGCCGCCTGTGCATGTGACGACTCGGTCAGTCGTCTCATGGGGTACTGCTCCGTTTTTCCCATTTCTGCTTTTTATGCCTTGTTTATCCGTGTTATGTGGTATCGGGTTGTTCGGATCAAATCCGGGATAATTTTGGTAAGGTTTGAGACACTTAGTCTCTTTTGAGAAAGCTTAAGTTGGAAAAGTCAATCGGACGTTGACTTATGTGTTAGAGGGCTCGGATGTGAGTTCCGAGGGTTTGGTGAGCTTCAGGAGGTGATTTGTGACGTGGGAGCGTGATCGGAATGAGTTTTGGAGGTTCAGAGTAGATTTAGGCTTGAATTGGCAAAGCTGGTATTTTGGCGATTTCCGGTTGGTAGACGAGATTTTGATAGGGTTCGGAATGGAATTTCGAGAGTTGCAGTAGTTCTATTATGTCATTTGGGATATGTGTGCAAAAGTTCAGGTCATTCGGACGTGGTTTGGTTGGGTTTTTGATCAAAAGCGGAATTCGGAAGATTTTGGAAACTTAGGCTTGAGTCCGATGTGTTTTGATTGATTTGATGTTGTTTGAAGTGTTTGGAAGATTGGTACAAGTTTGAATAAGGTTTTGGGATATGTTGGTGTCTTTGGTTGAGGTCCCGGGGGCCTCGGAGTGGTTTCGGATGGTTGATGGGGAGTTTGAAACTTTGTTGCAGCTGCTGAATTTGCTGCTTCTAGTATTTCCGCACCTGCGGATTGGGGACTGCAGGTGCGATGCCACAGGTGCGATAAGGGAGGTCTCAGAAGCAAAAATGCGTGGAAAGGCAGGGACCGCAGATGCGGTTGATGGACCGTCCCTGCGGAGGCGCAGGTGCGGAATGTTGATCGTAGGAGCGGTGTTGTCCGTTAAGTGAGGAAACGCAGAAGCGGTTAGTTCGCCGCATTTGTGGTACCACAGAAGTGGGTATATGGCCGCAGAAGCGAAAATGCCTGGGCAGAAGGTATAAATTGTGCCCTTCGTGATTTTGAGCTATTTTCACCATTTCTAACTCGGCTTTGGAGCTTTTTGGACGATTTGAAAAAAGGATTTCAAGGTAACTTCATTGAGGTAAGGAATTTGGACCTAAAACTCGTTCCTATGCTATTATTTCACGGATTAGAGCGATGATTAATGGAATTTAAGGGCTAAAATTGGGGAAACTAGAGCTTGAAAACTTAGACCATTGCTTGAGGATTTGAAGGACCATTTGAGGTCAGATTTTAGAACTTTTGATATGTATGAACTCGTGGAGAGATGAGGAATCTATTGATATAAAAATTATCAAATTTTGAGGCATGGGCCCGGGGGTCGGGTTTGGCCAATTTCGGAATTTTTGGTATTATTTGATTGTTATCGCTTGGGCTTCGTTCCCTTAACATATTTTGACGTCGTGATTCTGATTTTGGATAGATTTGATGCGAGTGGAGGCCGATTCGAGGGGAAAAGGCATCGCGGAGTAGTATTTTCACCAGTTTGAGGTAAGTAACCATTGTAAATCTGGAATTGAGGGTATAAACCCCGGTATTTGACTTGTTTTGATAAATGCGGTGACGCACATGCTAGGTGACGAGCGTGTGGGCGTGCACCGATAGGGATCGTGACTTGGTCTGTCCCGTAGCGACTATTAAGCCGCGTATTTGATTTGGAAATCTTATATTACTCCGTACTTTAGTCATTTATACTGTGTTATGGGCTGAACGCCATGTTTGGGGCCTTGTGTCGACTTGTTGAGACCCTTAGAGGCATGTTTTAGTGTTTTTCCTTACTTTACTTGTTGAAAGCATATCCTCAGTTATGTTTTACCTGTTTAAATGCTTAAAACTAGTTTTATCACTCCACTTCTAATTGAGAGGACTGTTTGGACTGAGTTCCCTAATTTCTATTGTTGTGCCCGAGAGGCTGTGAGGTTAATGGCTGAGAGAGGTTGAGAACCTAATAGTGAGGATATTATATGTATATATATTATGGATCGGGTTGCATATATATATATATATATATATATATATATATATATATATATATATATATATATATATATATATATATATATATATATATATATATATATATATATAGAGAGAGAGAGAGAGAGAGAGAGAGAGAGAGAGAGAGAGGAGCCCCTTCGGAGTCTATACACCCCCAATGAGCGTAGTCGATTATAAATTAGGGATCGGGCTGCACGCCGCAGCGGTTACTATGATTTCTATTATTATGAGATATTAATGAGCCTGAGTGCTGAGAGTGAGTACTGAGTGATGAGAGTGAGTCATGAGTGACTAAGAGGCTTCCCGATAGGCCATATTCCGAGTGATATCTTGCCTGAGGGGCCCCGTTATGATATTTTCACTGATTTCACTCTTTAAAATAAGACTCTGTTGTAAAATTGCTAAGTATATGATTTCAAGTGTTTTAAACTGAAATTGATGATTTTACGGAACTGGTTTTTAAACTGTGAAGTTGACTTGTTATCTTGTTGTTTATTCAGTTATATGATTTTTAACTGCTCGTCACTGCTTTCAGACGTTATTTACTTTAGTTACTTACTGAGTTGGCATACTCACATTAGTCCCTACACCTTGCGTGCAGATGCAGGTGCCCGAGTGGCAGAGTGAGGGTCCTCAGCTGATCTAGAGGTCACTAGAGATTTCAAGGTAGTTGCATGGCGTCCGCAACCCTATTTTCTCCTTTATATCTTGTTCTTTTCCGCATTTTCTAGACCTATGTTGTATCAGATAGTCAGTTATGTAGTAGAGACTCTAAACTCGTGACACCAGATATTTGGGGATGTGTTGTTTTCATGTTTATTTGACTTCCGCATATGTAATTGTATGTTAAACACTTATTATGAAAATTTGGTATCTAAACCTGTGTTAGAACATGGTTTTATAAAAGGAACTTGTTGTGGTTAATGGTTTGGGTTGGCTTGCCTAGTAATGTAATAGGTGCCATCATGACCGGGTATTTGGGGTCGTGACAGTGCATCTTGGACCAGCCTCGGATCAGATATTAGTGTTACAGGGCGACCATAAGTCCGCCTACGTATGGGATGAACAGCTAGTGGATCAGACTCTCTGTGCTAGGAGACCGCACGACTTGTGGGACTTTTTGAGGGAGAGAGACTTCCATCCCCTCGTAGTCCATCGCCTGCGTGGTACGAGCTTCCTTAGGATTTTTGAGATTGGGCGGCTGTAGCTCGACTGGTTTCTCATCACGACATTGATAGAGTACCGCAACCGGAGATGCACACTTTTCACCTGCCCACTGGCGAGGCCACCATCACGCTTCAGGATGTTCGAGTTTTATATGAGCTGCGTGTTTATGGACTGGCCGTTGCACTACCTCAGTATATGAGAGCTATGACGCGTGCTCAGTATTTGGATTTGCTGCAGCAGTATACTAGTTTCAGGCCACAGGGTGAGGCTGCAGCTAGAGGGGGCAGTCGCATTTCTGTGACAACTATTAGACAACATATGGAGGTATTACACCCCGCATCACCGGCGAGACAGAGGATCTCCATATTTACCGGTACATGAGGTTGGCGTTGTTCCTTCTTTTTGGGGGTGTCTTGTTCCCGAACACTTCGAGAAATCTAGTGAGTCTGCAATTTCTACATCATCTTCAGCAGCTAGATGAGTTACCCCAGTACAGCTGGGGTACTGCTGTTCTCGCACACCTGTACAGGAGTATGTGCCGGATTAGCATGGGCACCCAGGTCGACATATCAAGAAGGATAATAAAGGATATCTTAATTTTATAGGTTTTTTTAAATTTTAAGATTGGTCTTCTTTACTAACACCAATAAGTTGAATATTTGAACTACCATATCATCATCCCAATTCAAAAGGTCATGTTAAAAAATAAGATGTAACAAGATTGTGGAACATAATTTTATTTGATAGATATTGCAAAATACACAAGTACAAACATGTATTACAAAAAACAATACGAAAACAAAAGACTAGGTGTATCCTTGATAGTTGGGTACATTCGACGAACTTGCACCAGGAGCTGGATTACCACCGCCACCCACACCAGCTGAAGGACATTTACGACGGTCGTGTCCTGTTTGCGAGCATATGCCATATTTACGCGCATAAACGGTGTCACCAACATCCATGTTCTATATACGCGTTCTCTTTTGCACTTGCAGCTTGCGCAAAAAGTCCTTGTTACACACCATTTTAAAAGGTTCCGGCGGCCAATAATGCTCAGCACCCAATGGATGCAACTGCCCACTATATGTGTCTACGTATGCAGCAACACTGTATTGCCTATCAATATAGTTGGTTGCCCCTAAACCAACTTGTTGAAAGCACTTCAAGGCATATGCGCACGACATGTGGTAGATGGTCAATTTGCACTGCTGGTGCTCAGTTGCAGCCATCCACACTAAATCATGCAAGGCCTTGTCGTGATATTTCTTCTGTAAATTGGCCTTCAGGTGCCTCACACAGTAACAGTGGTATGCATAGGGTTCCTGTCATTCAGGCAAATGTCGTACATAACTTAAAATACCACCATGTCGATAAGATATTAGACAAATACCTGAGCGCTATTTTACAACGTGCTGCTTCAAGTGGTTCAAAAAAAGTATCCACATTTCTTCGCTTTCGTTGGCACAAATAGCAAAAGCTAGTAGAAATATTTGTCCATTGGCATCTACTGCAACTACAATCAAAAGCTTAATATCATACTTTCCATAGACATGAGTACCGTCTATGGAAATTACAGGACGACAATGAACAAAACCAACAATTGCTAGTTTAAATGACCAGAACACATAGTTGAAAATATATTCGGGTCTATCTGGACTCTGCTCACGCCTCCATATTCGGGTCTATCTGGACTCCGCTCCGCTCACCCACTTTCCACAACCCTGATTTCTTCTTGCTGGCACGCAATATCCAATGACAATGCATAAAGTCTCTATGGCATATAGCCTCCCTTACCGTCATCTCACGACACTCTCTTACGCTGTAGATTTTTACAGCCCTGATTAGGCGAGCTTTATCGGGGAAATACATGCCCTTTGCCAACACCGCTGGTCTAGACTCATCCCATATTGCTGACCGAAATTCGTCATCATCTCTTGTGAGGGCATCCACATCCGTCATACTTGGCAAATTATAAAGGTAGGGAATATTTCGCTCATGAAACAGCATGTGGGACTCGTACACTCTTGGTCTAACGGGAGGTTGAGGAGCATGCTCCCTCGTCAGCTCAGGTTTGACATTCACTTCCTCCTCATCATCACCCTCATCAGGGAAGGGTGTGTCATCTCCAAACTTATCGGCATTGTTGTCATAATCACTATCATTTTCCTGACTCTGCGCATCTGCCAAATCACGAGTCAATACGTTGTCTATGGGCAACTGTGTGAGGTCAGGAACATCAAGTTGCTCATTTTTACCGCACAAAAATAACAAAATTATAAGCTACTCAACTAGATAAATACTTTACATATCAGTTCACTTACAAGTCGTACTGTGTTGACGTTCCATGATGGACATTTTCTTATTGGTGATGACTCCCGGATAGACCACCGTGGTCCAACACGCTAGAACTACGCATATTCCAACTAGGAGCGGGGTCATAACTTGTAAAATTCATATCCGGATGGGACCCCCTATGAAAAATATGAGTGTTAATACAAATCCAATTCAAACATAAAATAAACATCGCTAAAGCGTAGAAAAATTGTAGTTTACCAGTCATCTTGTGGATTATATAAAATCGAAAAATTATTTTGTCGCTGCTCATTCGCAGGTGGTGACAAGTTTAAATCAGGGCAAGCTCTTTCATCAGGAGTCTGTCCGGTAAAAATTGCTCCAGAATAACCACCTGATGACTGGGGGTTATCCCTACTATGCACACCCTCATTATTGGGAACGTCTTCAACCTTGACGTACATTTCCAACAATTGTATTACAATAAATTCCATGTATTCATCCGGAATCCGCAAAAAATCTCTAAGAGTTTCATCATCTTCGATGTTAAACTCAGAATAATAAGCAAACCCCTGCGGAGTCATAGAATACAGAAATCTACCGGTTACTTTAAGGTTCACCGAACATTTCCTCACACTCATTTTTTACGTAATAACGATACCAATTTATCGTACTGCATTGTAAGCAGCAATTTAACATGACACTGTGGAGGTGAAGTATACCTTATAGAGTTATTCTCCATTACTGTCACGACCCTGATTCGCCCTCTGTGAACCATCGTGACGGCACCTAGTCTCTACGACTAGGTAAGCCTAAAATGCAAAAGATAAACCAAATTTGCAGAAGAAAAGAAAACAATTTGAAACAGAAATAGTGTATTAATATAGCATTTGAAAGTGCCACGAGGCATACAAAGTACCAACTCTCATAAACTAATACAATTTTTCACAAAACCCGGAAACCCATAAATCACAATCTAAGAATATAATAAAAATGCTCTAACTCCGGAATGTCTACATCAACAGAAAAGATAGAAGGGCTATCACTACAAGATAGAATGGAAAGAGACTCCTCGGTCTGCGGATGCGGCAGATATACCTCGAAGTCTCTGGAGCAGTCGCCCCGCCTCAAGGGTGATACGACTGAGTCGAAGTACCTGGATCTGCACATGAAAAACATGCGCTGAAAGGGCATGAGTACACAATAGCGGTACTCAGTAAGTGCCAAGCCTAACCTTGGTTGGGTAGTGACGAGGAAGGTCAGGGCCCTACTAAGATTAAATAAATATAGAGATGACAGAATAAGATGAGCAGTACAATTGAGAATCTACAGTAAGAATTTAATACATGATAATAAGGAATACATTAACTGAAACTGAGATAAAGACAATCACAAGGAAATACCACTCATAACAAGGATGATAACCGGGGATCTCCCAATATCCTCATATATGTCGGGGATCTCTTGGTATCCCAAGGATCTCTTGGTATCCCGAGGATCTCTTGTTATTCTTAATATATGCTAGGGATCTCTTGGTATCCTGAGGATCTCTTGGTATCCTCAATATACGTGCCAGGGATCTCTTGGTGTCCTGCACCTCAGTTCAAGTCATAAATACGTACAGGGGATCTCCCAGGATGTCGTCCCATAGTCCCAAAGTAAAACACTGATAGCATCCTAGGAAGCTCAACTCTATTCAAGGACATGGATGAAGCTTTTGAATCTCAAAGATGGCCTTTAATAAGAGTTCAAGCTAAAGAATTACAAAACAAGATCATTAGACTTCAAGTGCAAATGAAGAAGTTATTAATTGGGAGGAAGAGCTCAAGGATAAAGGATGTGAATTGGCTAGGTGATAGCATCAAGGACAAGGATAGAGTTTTGGAAGCTCCAAGGCCATATACAAGATCTCAAGCTAAAGAGTTGCAAACTAAGGTTGCTAGACTTCAATGGCAAATAAAGAAGCTTTCAATTGTAAAGGAAGAGCTCAAGACCAAAGGAAATAAATTGTCCAAATTTTACAATTATATGGTGGTCCAAATTGAAGTCCAAGAGGAGGAAGATTGGGTCACCAAATTAGCCCTTGAAATCCATCAAAAAGGGCTTAAAATAAGTTTAAAAGAGGTCCAAAAGGGGGTGTTTCAAAAGGAGCCCAATTGGAGTCCAAACCAATGGCCCAAACTAGTTGTTTTAAGGCCCAAATCTGCCCCAAAGGGTCTTGGCCGCCCTCACCTAATTTTAATGACTTTTCTTACTCCTTAGCAACCACCCTACCTAATTGTAATGACTTTGTATGCCTTAGCAACCACCCTACCTAATTTTAAGGACTTTTATGACTTAGTACTCCTATAAATAGGGAGTTCTTCTCATTCATAAGATACAACATTTATTGATTAAGTATATCATACTTTGAGAGTTCTTTTGAACCTTTGTTACTTGTGCTTTGAGATTTATCTTTCAACCTTTACTAGTTCTTAGTTCAAGGTAGTAAGATTACTTCTCTTTTATGATATCTTTGATTCCTTTGTGGTATTCTTAGAAGGCGATTAATACTAGTTATTAATTGTTGTCTCAAGTTACTCATAAAGTGGTTAAGATCCGAATCTATTGTTTTGATTTGCTTTTTAAGTAAAGGCGTTTGATTTCTTCCATAAATCAAGACGTTGTTACTTTGATCTTGTCAAGGCTATAGAACTTGTGTTCTTGGAAGTTCTTGGAATTCTTTCCTTGAATTCTTCCCATATCCTTTATTTTCGTCTCTTTAATTCTAGTTGTTCAATTCCTTGTTGTTATTGCTTCCGCATTTACTTCTCAAATTCTTACTCTAATTTGGATTCCCGACCTAGTTGTTATCAAGTGGTATCAGAGCGGTTTTTATCAAGATTTCGTTCTTGGTAAGTCTTGGGATTTCTTGAATACTAAGAGCAAAGAAAAAAAAATTAAAAAAAAAAAGAAGAAGCGAAAATTCAGTTTTTAGAACAAAAAAAATAGAATTGAGTGCTCTCCGGGATATTTCTTTTGTATCTAATTTGTTACCAAAAATTAACAAAGGAAACAAGAAGAGGGGATCCTAGATTTTCTTACTCTTTCTAATCTAAACATATAATCCTTTCCTTTTTGTTCGCGTCATGTTTCAACCGAGCCTAATAGTTCTAGGATTTGGTTTTTCTTTCATTAGTTCCCCAAAAATCTGAATTTTACTACTAAGAACTTCATACGAGTTGGTTTAACTATAAATCTACAAAGTATTTTGTTCAAAGGTCATTTCGAGAGAAAAAAAAAGGATAAAGTGTGTGAGAGAACAATTGAAAAAAAAAACAAAGAAGCCAAATTTGAGAGATACATATTTCCTTTTAATCTATGTCAAGATATCTCAAATAGGTAGTTGCAGTGGAAGGAGTAGATCTATGACTCTTGAAAGGTCGATATTACAATATATCGAATGGAAAGAAGACAATGGTAAAGTTATTTTTCAAACAAGAGCTAAAGTGATGTCTACAATTTATACCCTTAGAATTGACAAAGCATTTAACTATAACTTAATTAGCACTTATATGGTTGAGAAATTGAACTTGCCTTGTGTTGAACATATTGATCCCTACATGTTGAAAGGAGTAAAGGTAGATAAAAGAGTGTTATTACCATTCTCTATTGGAAGGTATGGGGATGTGATTTGGTGTGATGTCATTCCCATGAATCGTTTTCATATCTTGTTGGGAAGGCCATGGAATATCTATAGAAGTGCTTCATATAGTATCGAAAAAAATAGATACTCTTTTGAGGTTAATGGGAAGAAACTCAGTCTTGGACCTTTGACTCCCTCACAAATTTGTGCAGATGAAAAGATTGTTAAAAAGAATATGGAAAAATACGAGAGAGAAAAGAATGAGAGGAGTAAGGGAGTGCATGTTGACATTCCAAGAGAGGAAAAAGGAGAGGTTGTCTTGAGTAAAAAGAGTGGGATGTCAAGTGAGGTAAACAATGATCTTGAGAAAAAAGAAAAGAGAGAAAGCAATAAGAGAAACAAAGTTTGTAAGGTAGAGAGAGAGAAACAAGAGAGATTGAGTGAAGGAAAAGAACTCTTTAGTGAGAGAAAAGAGGCTAAGGGTGAGGAAAACATTAGTCTTGCGATAAAAGCCAAAGAGAGTGTAAGCAAGAAAAACGTTTCTTTACTTCCTAACCCATTAACTCTTTCTTGTTTTAGTTCTTGTGATTTTGTGCAGCCACGTGATGAAATACCTTTTGAAAGGAGTGGTGAGGCGCAAGAGATGGTGGCAAAAGATTTAATTGGATTCCAACATAAATTCGGCAATATCAATTCTTGTTGGATGGTGGAAGACAAAAGCTTGATTAAATTCTTTGTTATTAAACCTTTTGACTATTTCGATTCTTATTTACAGGGTTATGACATGGAGTTGCCTAAAAGCATTGCTAAGGTGGAGCCAATGCATAAAAGAATACAAGGTGATGATGTTCCATTGGTAAATAAGTCCAAGTATGGTATGTATAATTGGTTTATTTGCATTCTTGGTCTTTCTAGAACACCTAAGGTATTTTTGGAGGTAATGAATTACACTCTTATTTCTTATATTGGTGACTTTATAATTTTTGTAGATGATGATATTTTGATGCACATCAAGTCATTAACTATAATATCTAATTTAATGTGTAAGAGTAATTCGCTTCCTTTTGAAATTGTGTATGACATAGATGATTACTTATTCCAACTTGGTGGAAAGAGGCATGGAATTTCTGTTAAGAGGCTTGCAAATGAGTTAAATATTTCTTCTTATCTTATTCAAGTGGCTAATGAGTTTTCATGTGCTAAAAAATGTGATCTTTGTTATGTGATGGGGAGTCATTCTTCAAGTCATGTTCATTGTAAGATTGTACAAGTATTTGTTTCTAGTAAAGAGGATATGCATGATTGTTGTAATACTGGTGATCAAATACTCTTTCATGTAGAGGAATCCATGAGATTTGTAATTGTAGTTAGTAGTCTATATCATGAATGTATCTTGTTTGTTAAATGTGGTAAAGGTACTTATATTAAATGGATGTGTAGTTACTCTCTTATAATTTCTTTATCATGTATACTCATGAACTGCCGTACCGACAAGATCGAATTGCAAGTTCCATTGCATGGTGCATCTAAGAGAGGTTTTTATTGTATTAATCTAGGTAGACATAAATTTTATTGGGATGATGATGATGTCCATATTCTTTATAAGGGAGTATTTATACCTATTAGGATTGATTGGGTTAAATGGACACATTGTCACTATCTTATTTTATTCCTACTATTTTTTCAGATTAGTGGATACCATTTACTAGTGCGTGTTTTCTTTTTCTTGCAAGGTCAAAATTCGAGGACGAATTTTCTTCAAGAAGAGGGGAATGATAGCATCCTAGGAAGCTCAACTCTATTCAAGGACATGGATGAAGCTTTTGAATCTCAAAGATGGCCTTTAATAAGAGTTCAAGCTAAAGAATTACAAAACAAGATCATTAGACTTCAAGTGCAAATGAAGAAGTTATTAATTGGGAGGAAGAGCTCAAGGATAAAGGATGTGAATTGGCTAGGTGATAGCATCAAGGACAAGGATAGAGTTTTGGAAGCTCCAAGGCCATATACAAGATCTCAAGCTAAAGAGTTGCAAACTAAGGTTGCTAGACTTCAATGGCAAATAAAGAAGCTTTCAATTGTAAAGGAAGAGCTCAAGACCAAAGGAAATAAATTGTCCAAATTTTACAATTATATGGTGGTCCAAATTGAAGTCCAAGAGGAGGAAGATTGGGTCACCAAATTAGCCCTTGAAATCCATCAAAAAGGGCTTAAAATAAGTTTAAAAGAGGTCCAAAAGGGGGTGTTTCAAAAGGAGCCCAATTGGAGTCCAAACCAATGGCCCAAACTAGTTGTTTTAAGGCCCAAATCTGCCCCAAAGGGTCTTGGCCGCCCTCACCTAATTTTAATGACTTTTCTTACTCCTTAGCAACCACCCTACCTAATTGTAATGACTTTGTATGCCTTAGCAACCACCCTACCTAATTTTAAGGACTTTTATGACTTAGTACTCCTATAAATAGGGAGTTCTTCTCATTCATAAGATACAACATTTATTGATTAAGTATATCATACTTTGAGAGTTCTTTTGAACCTTTGTTACTTGTGCTTTGAGATTTATCTTTCAACCTTTACTAGTTCTTAGTTCAAGGTAGTAAGATTACTTCTCTTTTATGATATCTTTGATTCCTTTGTGGTATTCTTAGAAGGCGATTAATACTAGTTATTAATTGTTGTCTCAAGTTACTCGTAAAGTGGTCAAGATCCGAATCTATTGTTTTGATTTGCTTTTTAAGTAAAGGCGTTTGATTTCTTCCATAAATCAAGACGTTGTTACTTTGATCTTGTCAAGGCTATAGAACTTGCGTTCTTGGAAGTTCTTGGAATTCTTTCCTTGAATTCTTCCCATATCCTTTATTTTCGTCTCTTTAATTCTAGTTGTTCAATTCCTTGTTGTTATTGCTTCCGCATTTACTTCTCAAATTCTTACTCTAATTTGGATTCCCGACCTAGTTGTTATCAAACACACAGCAGCAACACAAGAATACTCAATTAAGCTCAATTTTGTACCAAGTAAAACAGGTAATTCTAATTTAACATGCTTCACATAATTCAATTAAGGCAGTTTAAGCAAATAAACAATTAAGTAAATTAGACATGCTTTTTCTAAGCTAACAGCAGGTTTAAATTGCAAGTAAAATGAAATAGGAAAAAGGAACACAATTGAAATTACTTAAAGAAAATCGAATTTTCAACAATTAGCTCAAGTACACACTCGTCACCTTACGTACAAGGCATTTCAATTATCAAGTATACCAAATCCTAAGGGGAAGGTCCCCCACACAAGGTTAGGCAAGCCACTTACCTCGAACCGGCTCAAAATCAACCCGAAAACACGTCTTTGCCATGAGTACTCGACTCCAAATGGCCCAAATCTATTCAATTCAATTTCATAATGTAAATAACACTTCAAGTAACTGATTTTACAAAGAAATTCTAAGCTAATACGCGAAATTAGGTAAAATAACCAAAACGCCCCTCGTGCCCACGTCTCGGAATCGGGTAAAATTTATATTTCCAGAATCCTCACATGCTCCCGAGTTTAGTCATACCAAAAGAACCAAAATCGGACCTCAAAAGGTCTCTCAAATCATCACTCAAAGATCTCTAATTAGCCAAGCCCTAACCCCCAATTTACCACTGATTTTCCTTAATTTTCATGCTTATAATGATAAAACCACTCCAATAACGAGTTTAGGGACCAAAAACCTTACCCCAATGAACTCCTCTAAAATCCCTCTTGAAAAATGCTCCACAAGCTTATTCCCGTTTGAAAAGAGGTGAAAAATGGCTAAATTTCGTGAAGGCAAGTATTTATATGTTTCTGCCCAGCGATTACTGCATGTGCGGTCAAGGGAGCGCACCTGCTGTCCCATACCGGCGGAAGAATGCATCGCAGGTGCGAAAAGTCACTTAACGGGCTGAATCCGCATCTGCGGTCGCTTGGCCATATCTGCAGCACCGCATTTGCGCAAACCTGGCCTCACCTGCGGATCTTGGAGCTTTGGGCCAATCTCGCCTATGCGGCCACATAGCCGCTTCTGCGATGCTGCACCTGCGCTCCCACACTTGCAGGTGCGGTTATGAAAAAAACCAACAGTTCAAGCTGCAACTCCAAACTCCAAAATCCTTCCGTCAACCATCTGAAATCATCCCGAGGCCCCCGAGACCTCAACCAAAGGCACCAACAAGTCTAATACCACTGTCCAAACTTATACCAATCCTTAAAGCACCTAAAATAACATCAAAATGACGAATCAACCACGGATTCAAGCCTAAAAATTTCAAAACTCTAAAAATACGCTTTCGATCAAAAAGTCTATCAAACCTCGTCCGAATGACCTGAAATTTTGGACACACGCCACATTCAACACTACGGAGCTACTCCAACTTCCGGAATTCCATTCCGATCCTCGGATTAGAATCTCACTATCAAACCGGAAACTTCAAAATTTGACTTTCGGCATTCCAAGCCTAAATTAGCTACGGGCCTCCAAAACACAATCTGATCACGCCCCTAAGCCCGAAATCACCCAACGGAGCTAACGGAACCAACGAAATTCCATTCCGAGGTTGTTTTCCCACTATTCCAACTACGATCAACTTTCCAACACTTAAGCTCTCATTTAGGGACTAAGTGTCCCAAAACTCTCTGAAACTCAAAACCGAACATCCCGCCAAATCAAAATAGCAGAAATAAACAAGGGGAAAGCAGTTAATAGGGGATTAGCATAAATTCTTAAGACGACCGGCCGGGTCGTCACATCCTCCTACACTTAAACATTCGTTCGTCCTCGAACGAGCACAGAGACATACCTGAAGTAGTGAAAAGATGAGGGTAACGACTGCGCATATCCTGCTCGGTCTCCCAGGTCGCCTCCTCGACCGGCTGACCCCGCCACTGAACCTTCACAGATGCAATGTTCTTTGACCTCAGCTTTCTAACCTGCCTGTCTAATATTACCACTGGCTCCTCAACATAGGATAGATCCTTGTCCAACTGGACTGAACTGAAATCCAACATGTGCGACGGATGACCGTGATACCTCCGGAGCATCGAAACATGAAAAATCGGATGAACTCCTGGCAAGCTGGGAGGTAATGCAAGCTCATAAGCAACCTCCCCAACTGTCACGACCCAAATTTCACTAAGGGTCGTGATGGCGCCAGACACCGCTGTCAGGCAAGCCAACCAAAATACTTAATTAAATTCTCATTTTAATAAATTTTTAAAACTATGATTTTCCTTAAATTTTACTAGTAAAAGATAATCATTTCAAATCAAATATGAATGTTAAGAAGTTAATACAAGATACACCATAACCATCCCAGAACCCAATGTCACAAGTGCATGAGCATTTACTAGGGAATAAAATAAAATACAGTAACTGTCCGGAATACAAAGTGGACAGAAATGAAAAACACAGTAAAATACTCTAAAAGGGACTCTGCTGGTTGCAGGTCATCTCGATAAATGTAGCTCACCTAAGTCTCCATATTAACCATGTCGCTATGCCACTAAGCCACTAGCCACATATGAACCCGTGCAACAAAAATGCACAGCAAGTATAGTATGAGTACGAAAACAACGTGTACCCAATGAGTATCCCGTCTAATATCAAAGAAGTAGAGACGAGAGGTCGACTTCAACACTTACTAATGGTCCAATCCTAATATAGTAAAAGTGTGAGGAATTCATCGATTTCATAAAGAAAAATTTAACTAATAAAGCCGGAAAGCAGGTAAACGACTTCTCAAATAATAAAGGATTTCTAAAGATTTACTTTTCATTATCTTTATCAATTTATCTCTGGCTAGGAAGGGCAATTATCAACATTTAAAATTCTCAGGCAAGCAATACAAGCATGCGCATGTCGAGGTCATACGGCCCGATCCAACATAAATGTAAAATGTGCATTGCCGAGGGTCGAACGGCATGAACCATAGATGCATCTATTACCCCGCTCGTGAATCATACATACGACGCGGTCAAATTTAAATAAACAATCACCCTACTCGCGAATCATACATGCGATGCAGGTACACATAAATACATGCTCAAACAGCCAATTAAGAATTTATCGGGGAACATTTATCCAAATAAAAGCCAATTCTCTTTTAGCAATTTAAGAAAATAAAGTTTGATCCTTTTAGAAATTCATTTGTCGATTCGATAGGATTTAAGTAATTCAACTGCCAACAAGATTACAGATATTCCAAGTATAGCATGGTTTTGGGTTGTAGACTACCCAGACTTACATAGAATAGTAGCTACGCACGGACTCTCATCACCTCGTGCGTACGTAGTGATCGAATCCTACCCTGCACTACTATTGAGTAGCGAGAGAGGGTCGAATAAGCTTTTACCCGATTTAGGGTCGGGATCGAATTCCACAGAAAGCTAGATGTTGGAGTCTGGTATCTATCTACTTTAGAGTTGGGTATGTGTTCCAAATTACACTTCTAAATATTTTTGGGTTTTTGTTTTACTTCTACTTTTATCAAACTACAATGGTAAATTAAACTAGAATAAGCTAAGAGTAAAATGTTGCGGGTTGTTCAAATGGTTCAAAAGGCTAGTTGTAGTGACTTTCGCCTAGGTGGTCAATTGACGGATACTTGAGTCTAAGGCATGATTGGCATATTGGGGAGTATGATATAACCGTTGCACGATTTTACCCACTCTACACCTCTCGATGGTTCAAGTGATTTTGCCCGAATTGGCTTTCTCAAGACCAATTGGGCACAAGCAATCAAGGTTCAAGTCGGGTATTACTCTCTCGAGGTTTAACCCTTTAATTGGGGCTATCAATCACTTGAGTATGCCCCAATTCCTTGTTGGACCAATTTCAGAGACTCAATCTCTCTTTCTCAAGAAGAGATCAAGTCAACTAAACACAAACTAGTATTTGCAACCACTAATTCAGCAATTAAACATGAAATTAGCCCAAATATCAAACACCCATAGTCAATCTAGCCCTAAAATACAAGACCCATCAATTACCCACACTAGGGTTGAGCCACAACCCTAGCTTATGGGTTTAGCTACTTATAATTAAAGAAGAAAAGCAAGAAATAGATGAAGAATAACTCATATTAATTAATTACTAAGATAGACAAGAAGATTCAATGTTGAAATGTAGATAAAATTGCCCAAAATAGCTAAAATATTTGAACCCACGAGCGCAGCTCTTAGCTAAAACTATCTGATAACCTAAAAATGGGAAAAGAAGCTATTTATACTAAGCTAAAAAATTTGGACAAAAAAACCCCTGCAGGGCTAGTGCGAACCGCACAAAATCACGTGCGGCCACACTAAGGCTCTTGATATAAAAATCCATCTCTCTGAACCCAGGCAATGCGGACCGCAAAGAATGGAGTGCGACCGCGGAGGCTTCTAGCGCGGTCCGCATGAAATGGAGCGCTGACCGCATTGGCTTGAAACTCGGAACTGGCAAATCTCTGATCCTTCTTACTGCGGACCGCACTAAATCGAGTGCGGCCGCATTAATCCCAGTGTGGACCGCACAAAACCTACTGCAATCGCATTGCTCTTTTTTCCTGAATATCATACTCTCTAAACCTCACTTGTGCGGACCGCATAGAATGGTGTGCGGCCGCACTGACCTTGTTTTGTCTGAGCTTTGTCTTGTCTTGATACTTGTGCATGTTTCACTCCTTTTGAGCTGATCTTTGACATCTTGTCACCTTGTTGATCAAACCTGCTGATAGCATCAAGAACAAGGATATAGTTAAGGACAATGATAGAGATGATAGAGTTTTGGAAGCTCCAAGGCCATTTACAAGATCTCAAGCTAAAGAGTTGCAAGCTAAGGTTGCTAGACTTCAATGGCAAATAAAGAAGCTTTTAATTGTAGAGGAAGAGCTCAAGCCCAAAGGAGATGAATTGTCCAAGTTTTACAATTATTTGGTAGTCCAAATTGAAGTCCAAGAGGAGGAAGATTGGGTTACCAAATCAGCCCTTGAAGTCCACCAATAGGGCTCAAAATGACCTTAAAAGAGGTCCAAAAGGGGGTGTTTCAAAAGGAGCCCAATTGGAGTCCAAACCAATGGCCCAAACTAATAGTTTTAAGGCCCAAATCTGTCCCAAAAGGATTTGGCCGCCCCCCACTTAATTTTGATGGCTTTTGTTACCCCTTAGGAGCCACCTACCTAAGTTTGATGGCTATTGTGACCCCTAGCAGTCCCCTACCTAATTTAAATGACTTTTTAGCAACCCCCTACATTATTTTAAGTGCTTTTAACTCCTATAAATAAGGAGTTCTTCTCATTCATAAGACACAACATTTATTGATTAAGTATATCATACTTTGAGAGTTCTTTGAACCTTTGTTACTTGTGCTTTGAGATTTATCTTTCAACCTTTACTAGTTCTTAGTTCAAGGTAGTAAGATTATTTCTCTTTTATGATATCTTTGATTTCTTTGTGGTATTCTTAGAAGGCGATTAATACTAGTTATTAATTGTTGTCTCAAGTTACTCGTAAAGTGGTCAAGATCCGAATCTATTGTTTTGATTTGCTTTTTAAGTAGAGGCGTTTGATTTCTTCCATAAATCAAGACGCTGTTACTTTGATCTTGTCAAGGCTATAGAACTTACGTTCTTGGAAGTTCTTCGAATTCTTTCCTTGAATTCATCCCATATCCTTTATTTTCATCTCTTTAATTCTAGTTGTTCAATTCCTTGTTGTTATTGCTTCCGCATTTACTTCTCAAATTCTTACTCTAATTTGGATTCCCGACCTAGTTGTTATCAAGTGGTATCTGAGCGGTTTTTATCAAGATTTCTTTCTTGGTAAGTCTTGGGATTTCTTGAATACTAAGAGCAAAGAAACAAAAAACGAAAATCAGTTTTTAGAACAAAAAATAGAATTGCGTGCTCTCCGGGATATTTCTTTTGTATCTAATTTGTTACCAAAAATTAACAAAGGAAACAAGAAGAGGGGATCCTAGATTTTCTTACTCTTTCTAATCTAAACATATAATCCTTTCCTTTTTGTTCGCGTCATGTTTCAACCGAGCCTAATAGTTCTAGGATTTGGTTTTTCTTTCATTAGTTCCCCAAAAATCTGAATTTTACTACTAAGAATTTCATACGAGTTGGGTTTAATTATAAATCTACAAAGTATTTTGTTCAAAGGTTATTCCGAGAAAAAAAAAAGAGAGCTAAGTTTTGTGATACAGTTTACACTTTTTTTTAAAGATGTCGCGTACAGGTAGTGATGATGAACGAAGGGTTCTCCAAGAAGCTGAAATCAAAGCAAGAAATGATTTTACCTTGCAAGCTATGCATCAACAATTTGAAAGGTTGAATTTGCAACTCCAAGAGATGAGGGATACCATTGCTGATCAAAATGATACAATAGCTGAACTTAGGAGGGAAAATAATGTTAGACCCCAAGCTAGGAGAAATGTACCCCATGCTCCCATTGTAAATCAAGAAAACCCTATAGATGATTTTAATGATATTGATTTTGATAGGGTGGGAAGAGATAGGAGGGGACAAAGAGGTAGAGTAGAAGATGATAATATAAGTAGTATAAAGATGAAGATGCCATCATTCAAGGGAGCAAGGGACCCAGACTTGTACCTTGATTGGGAGAGAAAGGTTGAAGCCATCTTTGATTGTCACAACTACTCTGAGGGTAAGAAAGTTAAACTTGCTGTTGTTGAGTTTTCTGACTATGCTGCTATTTGGTGGAAAAAGCTTGCTAGGTTCAGATTGCAAGAAGGACAAGCACCAGTTGCTACTTGGGCTGAGATGAAGAGGGTGATGAGGAAGAGATTCGTGCCATCACACTTTCAAAGAGAGCTACAACAACGTCTTCAAACATTGAAGCAAGGGTCCATGTCTGTGGATGAGTACTTTAAGGCTATGGATATGGCTATGATCCAAGTTAATTGTACAGAGGAAGAAGAGGCTACAATGGCTAGGTTTTTAAATGGTTTAAATAAGGAAATAGCTGATGTAGTAGAATTACAACAATATGTAACAATAGATGAGTTAGTTGATTTGTCTGTAAAGATAGAAAATCAAAATAAAAGAAAGCAGACTAGCTCGTGGAAAGGTCGGACAAGCACCATCTCCAAGAAGCCATGGCCATATCATGAGATGAAGAGTTCTTCTAGACCTCAAGAAGACAAGGGTAAAGGTAAATTTGAGAACAAAGAGGGAGGTAAAACCTTTAACCCTAAACCTTTTACACCTTCTAGTTCTATTCAATGTCATAAATGTAAAGGAAGGGGACATATGATGCATGAATGTCCAAGTAGAAGAAACATCATTCTTAGAGAAGATGGAGGATATGAGAGTGAAAAAGGTGAGGGAGAAGAAGAGGGAGATGTGAGTGATGAAGATGATGTAGAACTACCTAATGAGGGCATGATTGGGGTAGTTAGAAGGATTATGACTATCAATTTGGCAAGCAATAGTGAAGAACAAAGGGAGAATATATTCCATACTAGGTGTGGGATAAAGGGAAAAACTTGCTCTATGATCATTGATAGTGGTAGTTGTGCTAATGTGGTGAGTTCATACTTTGTGGAAAAATTGGGACTTGCATGCATGAAACACCCTACTCCATATAGACTCCAATGGTTAAATGATAGTGGTGAACTAAAGGTAAACAAACAGTGCATGATTTCATTTAATGTTGGTAGATATGAGGATGATATTCTTTGTGACATAATACCTATGCAAGCTTGTCATATCTTACTGGGTCGTCCTTGGCAGTATGACAGGAATGTTTTTCATGATGGAAGAAAGAATAGATATTCTCTTGAACTAAATGGCAGGAAATTTACTCTTGCACCTTTATCTCCTTCTCAAGTGTTTGAAGATCAAAAGAGATTAAGAGAAACAATGTTGAAAACCAAGGGGAGAGATAAAAAGTGAGCTTGAGGAAAAAGAAAAGAAAGAAGGCCAAGAATTAGAAAAAAAGAGAGATGGCCGAGAGAAAGAGAAAGAGGGCAGCAATTTGAGAGAAGAGATAAAAAAGGGTTTGAATGAAAAAATAGACAGTCTTGGTGAGAGGAAAGAGGTTAAGGAAAGAAAAAAAGAGAGTTTTTATATAAAAACCAAAGAGTGTTTAAATGCAAGAAAGGAGGGGCTGCCCATAATACTACTTACTTACAAAGAGACTTTGATTAATTCTGAGTTGCTAACTTCTTCTTTGCCAAGTAGTATTTCTTCTCTTTTGCAGGATTTTGAAGATGTCTTTCCAGAAGATATTCCTAATGGATTGCCCCCTTTACGTGGCATTGAGCATTAAAGTGATTTTGTACCTGGATCACAAATCCCAAATAGGCCAGCCTATAGGAGTAATCAGAAGAGACAAAAGAACTTCAAAGGCAAGTTGAGGAGTTGCTTGAGAAAGGTTTTGTGAGAGAGAGCATGAGCCCTTGCTCGGTTCCCGTCCTATTGGTACCAAAAAAGGATGGAACTTGGAGGATGTGCATGGATTGTAGAGCAATCAACAAGATTACGGTAAAGTATCGCCACCCTATTCCTCGTCTTGATGACATGTTGGATCAATTACATGGATCCAAAATCTTTTCTAAAATTGATCTAAAAAGTGGTTACCATCAGATTCGAATGAATCCTGGAGATGAATGGAAAACTGCTTTTAAGACCAAATATGGGCTTTATGAGCTGTTAGTTATGCCTTTCGGCTTGACTAATGCACCTAGCACTTTCATGAGATTAATGAATCATATTTTTAAGGATTTTCATGGAAAATTTGTTGTGGTGTACTTCGATGATATCTTGGTCTTTTCTAACACTTTAGAAGAGCATGTAGAACACCTAAAACAAGTTTTTGAAGTTCTTAGAAAGCAATTTTTATTTGCTAATCTTAAAAAGTGTACTTTTTATGTGGATCGTGTGATTTTCTTGGGTTTTGTAGTTAGTTCTAAAGGAGTTGAGGTTGATGAAGAGAAAATCAAAGCAATAAAAGAATGGCCTAAACCTAAGAGTGTAACTGAAGTTAGGAGTTTTCATGGACTTGCTAGTTTTTATAGGAGGTTTGTGAGAGACTTTAGTACCATTGTTTCTCCTTTAACTGAAGTTATTAAAAAGGATAAGATTTTTAAATGAGGAAAAGAACAAGATGATGCTTTTAACTTGTTGAAAGAAAAGTTATGTTCTGCTCCATTGTTACAATTGCCTGATTTTTCTAAATCTTTTGAAATTGAATGTGATGCTTCGGGCAAAGGAATAGGTGCTGTTTTGATGCAAGATTCTAAACCTATTGCCTACTTTAGTGAAAAGTTAAGTGGAGCCACATTGAACTATTCCACTTATGACAAAGAGCTATATGCTTTGGTAAGGGCTTTAGCCACATGGCAACATTACATGTGGCCAAGAGAGTTTGTCATTAAAACTGATCATGAATCCTTGAAATACTTGAAGAGTCAAGGTAAGCTTAGTAGAAGGCATGCTAAGTGGGTTGAATTCATTGAAACGTTTCCTTATGTAATTTCTTACAAACAAGGGAAAGAAAATGTTGTTGCTGATGCACTTTCAAGGAGGTATATCTTAGTTTCTACCCTGACTTCTAAATTAATGGGTTTTGATCAAATCAAGGGACTTTATGCTAATGATGTTGATTTTGGCAAAATTTTTGCAGATTGTAAGTTGAGTCCTTTTGAGAGGTTTAACCTCCAAGATGGCTTTTCTTTAAGGAAAATAAGTTGTGTATTCCTAATTGCTCTTTACGTGAAGTATTTGTAAGGGAAGCACATTGTGGAGGGCTTATGGGACACTTTGGAGTCCCAAAGACACTAGACATACTGGCCGAAAATTTCTTTTGGCCTGGAATGAGAAAAGATGTTGAAAGAATGTGCGCACAGTGTTTGGAATGTAAACAAGCTAAATCTAAAGTGTTACCACATGGTCTTTACACGCCATTACCTGTTCCTACTTCGCCTTGGATTGATATTTCCATGGATTTTGTGTTAGGTTTGCCTAGAACAAGATATGGTAAGGATAATATTTTTGTTGTGGTAGATAGGTTCTCCAAAATGGCTCATTTTATTCCTTGTTTAAAGACTAATGATGCCTCACATGTTGCTGATCTTTTTGTAAAAGAGGTTGTAAAATTTCATGGTATACCTAGAACTATTGTTAGTGATAGGGATGCTAAGTTTTTGAGCCACTTTTGGCGTGTTTTTTGGGGGAAGTTAGGTACTAAATTGTTGTTTTCTACTTCTTGTCACCCACAAATTGATGGACAAACTGAAGTAGTTAATAGAACCTTAGAAAACATGTTGAGGGCTGTTTTGAAAGGTAAATTAACTTCATGGGAAGATCACTTACCTATGATTGAATTTGCTTACAATAGAACAATCCATTCTTCTACAGGTATGTCTCCTTTTGAGGTTGTTTATGGTTTTATCCCTTCACTCTCCTTGATTTATTACCATTACAAACTAATGATATTGCTAATCTTGATGGTAGGACAAAGGCTGAGATGATGAAAAAAATTCATGAACAAACAAGGCTTGCAATTGAGAAGAAAAATGAGCAAACTGCCTTGAGAAAGAATAAGGGACGAAAGCAAGTTATTTTTAAACCTGGAGATTTAGTTTGGGTTCACTTTAGAAAGGAGAGATTTCCTTCCAAAAGGAAGTCAAAGTTGCATCCTAGAGGAGATGGCCCATTTCAAGTCCTTGAAAGGATTGGGGACAATGCTTACAAGTTGGACCTTCCTGGTGAGTTCCAAGTAAGTGCCACATTTAATGTTGCTGACTTATCTTTGTTTGATGTAGGATCGAATTCGAGGACGAATTCTTTTCAAGAAGGGGGAATGATAGCATCAAGAACAAGGATATAGTTAAGGACAATGATAGAGATGATAGAGTTTTGGAAGCTCCAAGGCCATTTACAAGATCTCAAGCTAAAGAGTTGCAAGCTAAGGTTGCTAGACTTCAATGGCAAATAAAGAAGCGTTTAATTGTAGAGGAAGAGCTCAAGCCCAAAGGAGATGAATTGTCCAAGTTTTACAATTATTTGGTAGTCCAAATTGAAGTCCAAGAGGAGGAAGATTGGGTTACCAAATCAGCCCTTGAAGTCCACCAATAGGGCTCAAAATGACCTTAAAAGAGGTCCAAAAGGGGGTGTTTCAAAAGGAGCCCAATTGGAGTCCAAACCAATGGCCCAAACTAATAGTTTTAAGGCCCAAATCTGCCCCAAAAGGATTTGGCCGCCCCCACTTAATTTTGATGGCTTTTGTTACCCCTTAGGAGCCACCTACCTAAGTTTGATGGCTATTGTGACCCCTAGCAGCCCCCTACCTAATTTAGATGACTTTTTAGCAACCCCCTACATTATTTTAAGTGCTTTTAACTCCTATAAATAAGGAGTTCTTCTCATTCATAAGACACAACATTTATTGATTAAGTATATCATACTTTGAGAGTTCTTTGAACCTTTGTTACTTGTGCTTTGAGATTTATCTTTCAACCTTTACTAGTTCTTAGTTCAAGGTAGTAAGATTACTTCTCTTTTATGATATCTTTGATTCCTTTGTGGTATTCTTAGAAGGCGATTAATACTAGTTATTAATTGTTGTCTCAAGTTACTCGTAAAGTGGTCAAGATCCGAATCTATTGTTTTGATTTGCTTTTTAAGTAAAGGCGTTTGATTTCTTCCATAAATCAAGACGTTGTTACTTTGATCTTGTCAAGGCTATAGAACTTACGTTCTTGGAATTCTTTCCTTGAATTCGTCCCATATCCTTTATTTTCATCTCTTTAATTCTAGTTGTTCAATTCCTTGTTGTAATTGCTTCCGCATTTACTTCTCAAATTCTTACTCTAATTTGGATTCCCGACCTAGTTGTTATCACCTGCAATCAAGCACAACTTGTGAGTCTTTGGGACTATTTTGTACACATTTCTAATCAAAACTTAAGCAAGAAAGAGTATAAAATGTATCAAAATCCCTAGTTATCAACTCTCCCAAACTTAAGCTTTTGCTTGTCCCCGAGCAAACAAAATAAGACCCACCCCTCAAGGGAAAATCCAAGAAAATTCAGTTGTTCTAAAGTAACCTCATCTAGCATCAATTGGGACTAACAATTGCCCTCAATACAAATGAATCATTAATAACATTTACTCTTTGAAACACTATGGATTAAGTGTGACACAAGAGCATCAAGAGTTGACTCAATGCATCAAAGAACTCTTTCTATTACCTTGGTCATTGTGGAACCCAAACTCACACATCCTCAACTCTCACTAAGCAAACCTCACCTTTAGAATAGTGGCACTCAGAACGAGGTCAATGAAAGTTCACTCATCTCTCTCAAGAAAAAGTCACAAGTCTGGCTCTAAGTACCATATGCTTGCCCCTTATGTGAGTCACCACTAATGTAAGCTATATTCAACTCAAGATCATATAGGGCTTTTGTGGAGCCATGGTGAAGGCTTTTGGTTCAGAGTAGGAAATGTTTGGTCTAAGTAGGTTCCATCTTCCCTTAAGCATTTCTTTTGTTTCACTCGGCACACATTCCCTTGACTCTTTGAGTCATTTCACTTCTTTCTAAGGGGTTAGAGAGACACACTGTCACTCTTTCATATACATTTCAAATCTTTTCTCCTTTCTCAACTTTCCACACCTTTCATTCTTTGCTTTTCTTGAATCCCTTTTTATTCAATTCTACCTTGAGCATTCTTTTTATCTTTTTGCTTTTCTTTCTTTTTCATTGCCTTTCCTTTTCTTCATTTTGTACCTTTTTACCACTTTGTTGCCATCCTCATCTCTCCCCCCAAACTTATACTTTTGCCATGTGCTAAAGGAAAGATCAGGTGCCAAGAGAGGGTATTTTTTAGAACGGGTAAAGGCTTGTATCATGGTTCTTTGAAGGAAAAAAGTCTAAGGCTCAAAAGGGTTGGCTAGGGATCTTATTATTGGTAGGTTATGGAAGTGTTCAAGCTATCATTTGGACCAAGGAGAGCCTATAATCATTTCTCAAGTCAAAATTCACTTAGGATTTTGCCTCAACGAACATTCAGAGCAAGTTCTAGACCAATGGCTCGGGACTTGGACTTGCAATGCAATTTTTCACCACACAATTTATGGGATTGCTAAAGACACAGAGTCGGAGGCCCACAACGACCTTAGATAAGATTTGAGTGCCCAATGGTCCCGAAAAACCACTTGATGATTATCGGTCAACACAAGAGTCTCAAAGTCACGACTTTCACCATCCTAAACACAACAATTTGTTTTTGACCATAAGATCAAAGGCAAATGTGCTAGGCCTAAGTGAAGCTTTGCTTGAGGCACCCTTAACCACTAACTACTAAAAACAATAAGAAAAACGGAATCAAACCCTTAAGAAGGTTGTCACGCCATCCATCATTGGGAAGAGCCACCCGATTCACACAAACTCCACCTTTGGAAAGAACCGTGGCATTAAGAAAACCAAAGGCTTATTGCAAACTTTCAAAACAAGAAGCTACGAACATAAATAAGAAGTTAAGAACGAAAAATTGCGGAAAGTAAAATGAATATATACAAGAGGGGATTTGTCGAATATACAATAGATGGGATGAATATGTACAATGTAACATAACTTTATATACAGACTCAAAGTAAAATAAAAGTACGCAAATGTAACGAAATGTTAAAATTATATACAAACCAAAGATGAAAAACAAAGAAATCCTAAAAACTGTCAAATATATACAATAATCCAAATCCATAAAAGTAGGGCCTACCCCCTCAAATGAAAGCTGGCATTGTCCCCAATGCCAACTAAACTAAATAAGCACCAAAAAGAAAAGGGAAAAGGATATAGAGACTCCCTATGGCCCGTCTGCCTGCATGGGCTCCTGAGTGGTCCCTGGGTCCTCACTGTGCTCGGGAACCTCAGACCGGTTCCCTATGACCTGCTGCTCTGTTGCTGGGACCTGGGCCTTGACCTGGACAGGCTCTTGAGGTGCATCCTGTGGCTGACTGGAGGAGGCCTCCGGTGGGTCTGCCAACTAGATGACTGCATCGTCTGCTCTAGGAATATCCTCTTCCTCTTGGGAGGCCTCTGGGACTGCTCGGGATTGGGACGAGCTGAAGGTACTGGGTCCTGTAGCAATAAGTCCAAAGGCAGATGATTTGCCTTCATCTTGTCAACATCAACCCTCATTGCCTTTACGGACTGCTTGGAAACCCGCGTCTTCCTCAACTTCTTGTGCTCCTTAGCAAGCTCCTTGAGAGCCTTGATGTGTGAATCAACTGCATCAGTGAGCACCTTCTGAATGTCGAGGATTTTCTTTTGGTTGGCCAGAATCTCCTTGAGGCATCCTCTATGGACTGTGGGACCTGTAGAGGTGGAGGTGCTGACTGAGCCTCAACTGTAGTAGTGAGGATATACAACTTGGATGACGCTGTCTGCATCCAGTTGTTGATACTGAGAAAAGCCTGGCTCAGTCGGTGTGCAGTCACTTGATAAGCTCGGGAAGAGGGTATCTCTGGGTCAGCTGAAGTGGATGGGCCAAGAGGAATGACTGTGAAGGTGGAGTAAGGCTGAGCAGGAGCCACTACCACAACTGGCTCTTCACACTGGCCAGTTGGAGAAGTTGCTGTTCCCTTAAAGTTCTTGCTCTTTGGGTTGTCATCCTCCTGCATGATGTACCAAGAGAATGGGGCCCTCGCTTTGACCTTGATATCAAATGGCCTCTTTTCAACTTTGAGGTCCCTGAAGTACATAGTCAAGAAGCTGGGGAAAGGGTAGTTTCTATCATGCTCATTGCCTACAAGTGTGATTACCCTAGACATTACATTTCCCACATTGATCAGGTACCCCGCCATGATTGAAACCACCAAAATAGCCCGGTGAAGAGGGAGGGAGTTTTCATGAGTAGTGGGGTCCAATCTGCTACACACAAAAGTTTCCCACCCCTTTGCCTCGAAGTTCAAATTTCTTCTTAGAATCTTGATGCCCGCATTCAACCAATCGAGGGTGGTACCTGGGATTGCCAGATACTGTGCCAACCAGGGACGGACCTCCTCGCCCATTTCCATCTTTGCCATAAATAGTGCCTCATCCTCCTCATCAAAGCCAAGGTAGTCATTTATTATTTTCCCATCAAACAACACCTTCAGATTTTGCACCTTGGTCACTTTTGTGCCTTTTTGATGTGAGCAACGTTGGGGTAGAATTCCTTGACCAAGTGCTCGTTGGCATCTACACATTTACCCAAAAAGTACTCTCAGTTAACTCTCTCCCTAAACTGCCTCCTCACATTGGGGTTGTGACCGTAAGTCCCTATCCACAAAGCTCCTCTCCGAGATTAATTTGCTCACTGGCCACCATTCCCTAAACTTGTGATAAGCTACCTCACTAACAAATCAGTCTTGCCACACATCCAGTTTCCTAGTTCTCACAACCCCGCCAACCTGAGGTTCACCCCCTTCTCCTACTTCTCTTTCTCCTCCTACTTCCTCATCGTCTCCTACTACACCCTCTCCGAATAATGAAGTTGTGGGAGAGGTGGAGTATTCATCCCACCGCCTTCAGCTGAGCCCTCAGACGACCCTAGAAGATACACTTACTGACGCTTGGGCAGCGAGGGAAGTGGGAGGAGTGTCGCTTAGTCTATTTCTCTCCAGCCAGTCAGGGATGTACTCTGGGATTGAGTCTTTAGATATCTCCCGGGAGGGTTCGTACTCACTCCCAGACATGTCAGTGGCCCTATCAGCAGCTGTAATTATCTTTCTCATATTTTTAACGTTTTGCCGGGCTTGAACAGTCAATCTTACCATTTTCTGTTTCCCTCCCCAGGAGGATTCTCCTCTGCCTGGTTGTTTAGAACCCTTGCCCCTTTGTTTCACCATTGTCTGCAAACAAGTTCAGGTATCTCTATTAGTATTAGTAGATTCAATTAAGTTCACAGTTGCAGAAGAATAAAGGTTGTAGACAGTTGCAGAAATCACACAGTGCGGACCGCACAAAATAGAGTGCGGTCGCACAGAGGCCAATGCGGTCCGCACAAAATGTCAATGCGGTCCGCAAAGAGGTGGGGTTCAGACTACCCACTCTCTGAACAATTACTCTGCAGACTGCACAAAAAGGCAATGCAGTCCGCATTGAGGCACCGCGAACCGCACAAAATGCAATGCGGCCGCGGTCCTTGAAGATTAGGCTTCAGGACTTTCAGCAATGCTGTCCACACAAAATGTTATTGCGGACCGCAAAAGGGCACTGCGGACCGCACAAAAACCAATGTGGTCCGCACTAAGTGCCCAGTTGCGGCACTAACTTAGGGTTCGAAATCATTTGCTTTTAAGTCCAATATTTCACCTTAGTAAGGTTATTAAGTGATTGCCCATTGTTTTTAACCACCTAATTCTACTTTAATCAAAGAATTAATTACCCTAACCTAACTAATTGAAGAAAATACGGGAATACTAGAATAAGAGACAGGAAAAACAAAAAGTAGAGGTGAATAACAAAATTAAAGCAATTAAAAAGAAGTTAAGTTACCAGTTGTGAGATGAAATGAAGATTAATGAATCTAAGCAATTAATTACGAGCAAAGGGGTGACGAACAGTGCTTTAAGAGTTCTGAGAGTTCAAAGATCGAAAAGTGTAAAAGGTGGGCCTCAGGCCCTATTTATAGAAAAGGACCTGGGACCCAGCTTACCAACCAATTGCTGACCGCACAAAATGGACTACGGTCTGCACTACACAGCATGCTTCAAGTTTGAGAAGGCAACTCACTGCGGTTCGAAAAATTTTTTGCGGCCGCAGTGGTCCATCGCGGACCACACAAAATGTAATGCGGTCGCGGTGGCAAACTTCAGAGAGTTGGACATTTCCCCCTTCACCAGTGCGGTCCACACTAAATGTAGTGCGTCCGTATTGACAACTTCAGAGACCTGAACACTTTTTCCACTATGTCATGCACTGCATCAACACAATCCTGTAGCATCTCACAACCAGTTAGTCCAAAAATAAATCCTTTACTACCATGAAAATTAAAGAAAAACAAGAAGAAAAACACATGAGTTGCCTCCCAAGAAGCGCATGGTTTAACGTCGTGACATGACGCAGGTTACCATCAAATCATTTGAGATAAAGAAGTGCCACCACGTGGCTGTCATTAATTTTTCCCAAGTAGTGCTTGACCCTATGCCCATTCACTCTAAAAACTTCCCCATTTTTGTTTTTTAAATCAAGAGCACCAAACGGGGTCACACACACCACTTCAAAAGGTCCACTCCATTTTGATTTAAGCTTTCCCGGAAACAGACGTAACCGAGAGTTGAACAAGAGAACCAAATCACCAACTTTGAACTACTTGCTACAGGCATATTTATCATGAAGGTACTTCATCTTGTCCTTGTACAAGGACGATCTGGAGTAGCCATGTAATCGGAATTCATCAAGTTCATTGAGCTGCTCCACACGAAGATTGGCTGTAATATCCCACTCAAGATTTAGCTTCCTCAAAGCCCACATGGCCTTGTGCTCTAACTCAACCGGTAGATGGCAAGCTTTCCCAAACACCAACCGATACGGAGACATACCAATTGGAGTCTTGTAAGCAGCCCTATAAGCCCATAGAGCGTCATCCAACTTCTTTGACCAATCAGTCCTATTTGCATTGACCGTCTTTGACAATATGCTTTTGATTTCCCTGTTGGAGACTTCAACTTGACCACTTGCTTGAGGATGATAGGGAGTAGAAACTTTGTGATTGACACCATACTTTGAAAGTAAAGTGTCAAAATATCTATTGCAAAAATGAGACTCCCCATCACTTATGATTGCACGAGGAGTACCAAACCTTGTAAAGATGCTCTTCTTGAGAAATGCAACAACACTCCGTGCCTCATTGTTGGGTAATGCCACGGCTTCAACCTACTTTGAAACATAGTCCACTGCCACAAGAATGTATGTACCCATACGAGCTAACAAACAGGCCCATAAAGTCAATGCCCCATACGTGAAAAATATCAACCTCAAGGATGGTATTGAGAGGCATCTCATCTTTCTTCGAAATTCCACCTGCTCTTTGACATTCATCACACCTCTTCACAAGTTCACTTGCATCTTTTTACAAAGTTGGGCAATAAAACCCACAACTAAGAACTTTGGAGGCCGTCCTCGCCACGCCATGATGGCCATCATAGGGAGAGGAATGACAAGCCTCCATGATACTCAATTGCTCTTCCTCCGGGACACACCTTCGGATCACACCATCCGGGCAAATCTTGAACAAGTATGGCTCATCCCAATAGAAATCCAAACTATCCCGCTTGAACGTCTTCCTTTGGTTAGAAGAGAGCTCACACGGGATTATACCAATCACATGGAAATCAGCAACCTCGGCAAACCATGGCATATCAGTCATCGACACCGAAAGGAGGTGTTCGTCGGGAAATGAATCATTGATCTCTAGGCCGTCACGAGGCCTCCCCTCCTCCTCCAAGCGGGATAAGTGGTCCGCCACTTGGTTCTCACTACCCTTCCGGTCCACAATCTCTAAATCAAATTCTGGAAGTAACAAAACCCATCGCATCAGTCTACCTGTGGAATCCTTCTTCGTCATCAAGTACCGGAGTGCGGTATGGTCGGTATGAATAATAACCTTAGCAGCCATAAGATACGGCCGGAATTTTTCCATTGCAAACACAATAGCCAAAAGTTCTTTCTCGGTCACCGTGTAGTTCACTCGAGCATCATTCATTGTCTTGCTCGCATAGTACACCGGACGAAACATTTTGTTCACTCTTTGACCCAAAACCGCCCCAACCGCAACATCGCTTGCATCACACATGAGCTCAAAGGGTAAGCTCCAATTAGGTGCGGTAATGATAGGAGTGGTGGTCAACTTATGCTTGAGAAGTTCAAAGGCTTGCATACAATTTTCATCAAACACGAACTTAGCATCTTTTTCCAACAACTTGCACAAGGGATTCACTACCTTCGAAAAGTCTTTGATAAATCTCCGATAGAACCCCGCATGCCCAAGAAAACTTTGGACTCCCTTGACAGATGTAGGTGGAGGGAGCCTTGAAATCACATCAATTTTTGCTTTGTCTACCTCAATACCATGCTTTGAAATTTTATGCCCAAGAACTATGCCCTCTTCCACCATAAAGTGTCATTTCTCCCAATTGAGAACAAGATTTGTTTCTTCACAACGGGCCAAAACCCAATCAAGATTTTTCAAGCACTCATCAAATGAATCCCCCACAACACTAAAGTCATCCATGAATACCTCCAAAATATCTTCCACCATATCGGTGAAAATGGCCATCATACACCCAAAAGGCATCCTATAAAAAGTAAAGGTGTCATATGGACAAGTGAATGTGGTCTTCTCCTGATCTTCCGGAGCAATCAAGATTTAGTTGTACCCAGAATACCCATCAAAGAAACAGTAGAAGGCATGCCCAGCAAGTCGATCTAACATCTGATCAAGAAAAGGCAAAGGAAAGTGATCCTTGCGGGTCACTTTATTCAACTTGCAGTAGTCCATGCATACCCTCCAACCGGTGACGGTTCTTGTAGGAATCAACTCATTTTGTGAATTTGCAACCACGGTCAGGCCACCCTTCTTCGGTAGACATTGCACCGGTGAAGTCCAAGAGCTATCAGAGATGGGGTACACAACCCCGGCATCCAACCTGTTACAACCCATATCCACATGTGTTAGTTCATGCCATATATTAGTTAACATAAATCCAAGAAGGAATTATCTTTGAGATGATAAGAAGTCAATCCTATTGGTCTTAAGTGATACAAGAGTGTATAAGGGTGATTAACCAGTATTAGAAGTTAAACGAATCAAGGATGTTGTAACTCGAATTTTCAGGTAATCTAGCGGTGCTTAATACACTCAAGAGGTCATTTATGAAGGTATTTTAATCATATAATATTCGTATCATAAGTCTTGAAGTCAAACGAGTTATGAAACAAAAGTCGACAAAAGTTGTCGCAACTTAGGTTCATAATTTTACTTAAACATTAGGTCAAATATTTCTAATCTTTTATCATAATTTACAAGGAATTACGGGGTGATCTACCAACCAAATTAAAGATCTATGAGTCTAGTTTCCAACGCATTAAACCGTTCATCGATACGATTTCGGAGTAGAGAGATATTCGCGTTTTCGCGAGACTGCGCCAAGCACCTCTCTATGGGGCGCACTAAGTCGGTTTAAGATATTTGGACCTATATAGGATGACTCCAACCCGTTTTAAGTCATTTCTTTTCACTATTTTCAGACCTTAGAACCCTAGGAACATCCTCTCAAGGTTCTCTCAAGATTCAAGACCCAAAAAAGGGCAAACAACACAAATCAAGTGTCGGGAATTCCGTGGCGCTAGTAAGTCTCTTGTTCTTCTTGTTGTTGCTCATTTTTGTGTCGTTCCAGCTCGTGTGGGAGGTGGTTTTAAAGGGTTTATGTTCTGTAAATACTCCCTCATTTTCTTAATATCAATCCTAGGTGATTTCAAGCCTTCTAAAGTGATTCTAGTGCCGAAAAACATTAATTGATCGCTAGTTTCGCTTTTTTGTTGTTGTGGCAGCATTGGAGGGATATTTCATGAAAATTTAAGGTCAAATTGGAGTTGTTCTTTCTGTATAAAGGTAAGGAACCTCTTACTCTATATGTATTTAAGATTATCCAAGTTGCGGCTAAGCCATTGAAGCTAGAACTTGTGAGATATATATCGAAAGGCTTGGTAGTAATGTTATTGTTTTTGTGGACTGTTTTGCGTTGTTGTTGGGCTGCATATTTTACTACTATCTTATGGAGTTTTGGAGGAGGAAGGGTGTGGAGAAACACCATATATATATAGGGTTATGGGCTGATAGTTATTCGTAACATTTCCAGGTTGTTTGACACGACTACGGTGGTCGTCGTATGTATGGAGTGATTAGGCTATGTGTGGACTATTTTGGGAGGCTCAATATGTTTATTATTGATGTTGTTTGGGCTGTTTGGTGACTGTTTTGAATGGTGTGAGGTCATATATATAGGGGAGGTGCTGTCCGTTTCATCGTAAAATAGGTTGTGGTCGATACATAATAGTTATGACGCTTAAATGATAACGATAGTATCGTTTCTCTTATTGTAGACTAAGGAGTTGTGACAATTGCATAGCTTGAGATTGGGGAAGTATATACAAGGTATGTGAGGCTATCCCTTTCCTTCTTTTGCACGACTCCGATTGCACATAATGTAATGAACGATCTTCAAAGATACTCTACTCTTAGAAGCTAGCAGTACTTACATTGTTTTCCCTCTTATGGAACGATTGATGTTAATGTTGCTTCTCTTATTCTTATGTTATCAATGTTATTGGTACTTCCTAAGTCTTATAAGGTTCATAGTGAAGAGTTAGTCCTAATAACGTGTATAGAGGATACCGACCTTACGTCACTCCGAAAGGTTTAGAATGTGATTCCATGAGTCGAGCATGAATTATATATATGTATCTATTTTACTCTACCGAGCCACGCTATAGTTGGCCGGGTACGGCACCTATTGTGCAACCACTGATCAGTTGGGTTTTACCGAGCTCCACGTGGCCGGGTACGATCTACCGAGCCTATTATGGCCGGGTACGATATAATGATGATGATGCCCACAGAGGCGAATGCTTTAAAGGTTTATGTATTTATACATATGTATCATGCATTTCATGTAAGTAGCCCTCAGAGGTACTAAGATGTTACAGGTGGTATATTCTTTATCCTTGCTTACATTACTGATCGTATTTATGGTTCCTTGCCTTACATACTCAGTACTTTATTCGTACTGACGTCCTTTTATTTGTGGACGCTGCATGTCGTGCTGCAGGTCCTGATAGACAGGCAGGTGCAGCTCCCCTACCACAGTAGACTGTCCAGTTCAGCGGTGATTGGCGAGATCCCTTCTCCGGACTTGCCTTGGTCTTGGTATGCAATTTTTGTTATAGACATTATGGGTATGTCGGGACCCTGTTCCGGCTATGTTGCAACACTTATGTTCTTTTAGAGGCTCATAGACAGGTGTCGGCTCATGTATAGTTTGGTATGCCTTGTCGGCTAGTTTTTGTTGTATAGTCTTTCATAGTAGCGTGGTAGCTCATACCTTATACGTAGTTTCTTGATTGTCTGGTCATCCCCTGCTATGTATTTTCATGCCGTCATATTTTATTGCTGGTTGTCCATGATCTAGGTCTACCATTTATATTGATCTCGTCAGCCTTAAAAGATAATAATGAAGGTTAGATGAAATGTACGTTGGTGCTCGGCAAGTGTGGTCGGGTGCTAGTCATGGCCCTTCAGTTTGGGTCGTGACAAATTTGGTATCAGAGCAAGTCTGTCCTAGGGGTTGTCTATGAGCCGTGTCTAGTAGAGTCTTGATTATGGATGTGTAGCGCGCCACATTTATAATCAGGAGGCTACATGACATCTAGGGTTGTTACCTTCTTCCTGAATCTAGATCGTGCGTAGAGTTGAGTCGTAAGTGTTCGTCTCTAATATTCACCTTGTTTTTTTCAGTGATGCCTTCGACTAGGAAGCAAACGATTAGTAGACGGCTTGATACAGCAGCGGGAGAGGGTACCAGTCAGGTTCCCCAAGTCAGAGCAGGACAAAGTGAGGCTCAAAGTGAGATGCCCTCTCATACCTCATCTACTCCATCTCCTCCAGAGGATATTAGAAGGCACCCAGCGCCTCCAGTTCCTCCGTCTGGCACTCCAGACCAGGATATGCAGAGTGCTTTGCAGTTATTGACTAGCTTGGTAGCTGCTCAGGCTCAGAGGCAGAATACAGGTGCTTCTGAGAAACCAGTTAGTACAAGAGTTCGTGATTTTATTAATTTAGACCCTCCAGTGTTTACCGGATCAGACCCCAAGGAGGACCCACAGACTTTTATTGACCAGGTTCATCGTACACTTCGGGTTATGCATGTTAGTGATACAGAGGCAGTAGATTTGGCTTCTTATCGGCTACGGGATTTAGCGGTTCTCTGGTATGATAGTTGGGAGAGATCCAGGGGTCCGAACCCTCCTCCAGCTGTGTGGAAGGAATTTTCTGAGGCCTTTCTTCGTCACTACTTGCCAGTTGAGATACGACGAGCTAGAGCTGATAAGTTCTTGAACCTTAGACAAGGTAATATGAGTGTGCGAGAGTACAGTATGCAGTTTGATTCTTTGGCAAGGTATGCTCCCCATATGGTGGCCGAGATGAGTGATAGGGTGCATATGTTCGTGAATGGGTTGGGACCACATCTAATAAATGAGTGTACAACAGCCTCCTTGGTGGAGGGCATGGATATTTCCCGTATTCAAGCTTATGCCCAGACCCTAGAGGATCGTAAGCGCCAGCAGAGGGCAGTTAGGGAGCAGGATAGGGGCCAGCATAAGAGGGCGAGATTTGCAGGGTATTCTGATGACTTCAGAGGCCGCATCAGGCCACAGTTTTCGAGGAGTTCGGCGCCACCTGTAGCTAGTGCTCCTCCACAGTTTCAGAGGCCTCGATATGATCGATCCTATTCTGGTCCAGGTCAGAGTTCACGGGCATATGGCTCGCAACATCACAGGGATACTAGTCAGATGAGACCCCCAACACCACATTGTGATCAGTGCGGCAAGGCCCACTTTGGACTGTGTCGTCGAGGTTCTGATGCATGCTATTCGTGCGGGCAGCCTGGCCATATGATGCGGGATTGTCCTAATAGAGGAGGTGATGGTATGGCTCAGCCGACTGGATCTGTGTCTGGTTCTTCCTCATCAGTTCGACCTCTAGCACGGGGTTTTCAGCAGTCGACAGGTCGTGGTAGGGGTAGGGGTGCAGTGCCGAGTTCGAGTGGTGCTCAAAATCGAACCTATGCTCTAGTAGGTCGACAGGATCTCGAGTCGTCTCTAGATGTTGTTACAGGTATTATATCTGTGTTTTCTTATGATGTATATGCGCTGATTGATCCGGGATCTACATTATCATATGTTACACCCTTTGTGGCTAATAAGTTTGGCATTGAACCTGAATTGATAAGTAAACCCCTCGCGGTATCTACTCCGATAGGAGATTCTGTGATTGCTAGAAGGGTATATAGAGGTTGCACTGTGATGATTTGTAGTCGTCAAACCTCGGCAAATTTATTTGAGTTAGAAATGGTTAATTTTGATGTGATAATGGGAATGGACTGGTTGGCCTCATGCTATGCAAATGTTGACTGTCGTACGAAGATGGTTAGGTTCCAATTTCCGGGTGAACCCGTCATTGAATGGAAAGGGAACATTGCTACACCGAAAGGTAGGTTTATTTCCTATCTTAAGGCAAGGAAAATGATCTCAAAAGGTTACATTTATCATCTCGTTCGCGTTAGGGATGCGGAGGCGAAACTGCCTACTTTACAATCAATCCCTGTGGTCAACGAATTCCCAGATGTTTTCCCAGATGAACTCTCAGGCCTTCCTCCTGAAAGGGAGATTGAGTTTAGCATTGATGTGTTGCCTGACACTCAACCGATCTCTATTCCTCCATACAGAATGGCCCCGGCAGAGTTGCAAGAGTTGAAGGTGCAGTTGAAGGACTTGCTAGATAAGGGCTTTATTAGGCCTAGCACTTCACCTTGGGGTGCACCAGTCCTATTCGTGCGGAAGAAAGACGGGTCGTTACGGATGTGTATCGACTATCGACAGTTGAATAAGTCTACTATAAAGAACAAGTATCCACTTCCAAGAATTGATGACCTGTTTGACCAACTCCAGGGTGCCAAGTATTTCTCCAAGATTGATTTACGTTCAGGGTATCATCAGGTAAGGGTTAGGGAGAAAGATATTCCAAAGACGGCCTTCCGGACAAGATATGGGCACTTTGAGTTCTTGGTGATGTCGTTCGGGCTAACAAATGCCCCAGCAGCTTTTATGGATCTCATGAATACTATATTCAGGCCCTATCTTGATGTGTTCGTGATTGCATTCATTGATGACATTCTAGTGTATTCTCGGAGGCGGAACACGCGGGCCACTTGCGGATAGTATTACAGACGCTTCAGGATCGTAAGTTATATGCTAAGCTCTCTAAATGTGAATTCTGGCTGAACTCAGTAGCATTCCTTGGCCATGTGATATCTGATGAGGGTATTAGTGTCGACACTCAGAAGATCGATGCAGTAAAGAATTGGCCGAGACCTACAACACCATCAGAAGTCCGCAGCTTCCTAGGGCTAGCAGGATATTATAGGCGGTTTGTAGAAGGATTTTCCTCTATATCATCACCATTGACTAAGTTAACACAAAAAGCTACCAAATTCCAGTGGTCTGACACTTGTGAACGTAGTTTTCAGGAGCTGAAGAATCGATTGACATCTGCACCAGTGCTCACTCTTCCTGAAGGAACAGAAGGTTATGTGGTATATTGTGATGCCTCAGGTATAGGTTTGGGGTGCGTATTGATGCAGCGTGGGAATGTGATTGCTTATGCATCAAGACAATTGAAGAAGCATGAAAAGAATTATCCAACCCATGATTTGGAATTGGCTGCAGTAATATATGCTTTGAAGATATGGCGGCACTACTTATACGGCGTCCATGTTGACATCTACACAGATCACAAGAGTTTACAATACATCTTCAAGAAGAAAGAGTTGAATTTGAGGCAGCGTAGGTGGCTTGAATTATTGAAAGACTACGACGTCGAGATATTGTATCATCCCGGTAAAGCCAATGTTGTGGCAGATGCTCTCAGCCGTAAATCAATGGGAAGCTTAGTACATATTGAGGCAGGTAGATGGGGGTTGATTAAAGAGCTTCATCAGCTAGCCAATATGAGAATCAGATTGTTAGACTCTAATGACGGAGGTGTTACTGTACAGAATACATCAGAATCATCTTTGGTAACCGAGGTAAAAGCACGACAATATGAAGATCCTATCTTAGTACGATTAAGAGAAAGCATTCAACAGTGTAAAAGTATGGCTTTTGGGATCGGAAAAGATGGGGCACTGAGATACCAGAGCTGATTGTGTGTGCCTAATGTGGCAGGGTTGCGAGAGAAGATTATGAATGAGATTCATCAATCCCGATATTCCATCCATCCCGGCTCGACAAAGATGTATCATGATGTCAAGGAGCAATATTGGTGGGATAATATGAAGAAGTCTATTGCAGAATTTGTAGCCCAGTGTCCCAATTGTCAACAAGTAAAGATAGAACATCAGAAACCCGGTGGATTGCTTCAAAATATAGAGATTCCGACTTGGAAGTGGGAGGTGATTAATATGGACTTCATTATTGGATTACCTCGCTCTTATCATAAGTTTGACTCCATCTGGGTGATAATTGATCGACTTACAAAATGTGCCCATTTTCTGCTAGTGAAGACAACTTACACGGCTGAAGATTATGCAAAGTTGTATATTAGGGAGATTGTTAGGCTTCATGGTGTGCCCATATCTATTATATCAGACCGAGGAGCTCAATTTACGGCTAACTTTTGGAGGTCTTTCCAGAAGGGTTTAGGCACACAAGTAAATCTCAGCACTGCATTTCATCCGCAGACTGACGGACAGGCTGAACGTACCATTCAGACACTGGAGGATATGCTACGAGCATGTGTTCTAGATTTTAAGGGGAATTGGGATGATCATCTTCCACTCATAGAATTCGCCTATAACAATAGCTACCATTCCAGTATTAAAATGGCCCCATACGAGGCACTATACGGGAGGAGATGTAGATCACCAGTTGGATGGTTCGAAGTCGGTGAAACAAAATTATATGGGCCAGATTTGATTCACCAAGCTATTGAGAAGGTGAAAGTGATACAGGAGACGATTGAGGATGGCACAAAGCAGGCAAAAATCTTATTCTGATGTCCGACGTCGTGATCTAGAGTTTGAGGTTGGTGATTGGGTTTTCCTGAGGATCTCACCAATGAAGGGTATTATGCGTTTTGGGAAGAAAGGTAAGCTGAGTCCAAGGTATATCGGGCCGTATAAAATTCTTCGACGGATTGGACAGGTTGCTTGTGAGTTAGAATTGCCATCCGAATTGGAATTTGTCCACCCGGTATTCCATGTATCTATGTTGAGAAAATGTATTGGAGACCCTTCTCGAGTCATCCCTATCAAAGATGTACAAGTTACAGAGGACCTATCATATGAAGAAGTGCCAGTGGCGATATTAGATCGGCAAGTCCGCAAGCTGAGAACAAAAGATGTAGCTTCCGTCAAAGTATTATGGAGGAACAAAAATATGGAAGAAATGACATGGGAAGCAGAAAAGGAGATGAAGTCAAAATACCCTTACTTATTCCAGAATGAAGATAACAAGGATGCTGGTGGAAGACAGGATACATTGGAAGAAGAAACGGCTCTATGAGGTAAGCAATAATTTGAGAATACTCCTCCTTAATACAAAATGGTGATATGTAGATAATGTAAATACGCATAATGCTTTGTGTAGCCTTGTGAAGCCATATGTTGGGCTTAATTACATGCAAGTTTTGCTAGTGATCATTTTATAGGGGAAAATTGATCAGAAATTTCCATTGGAATCCACGGTGATTTAAACTCCCCATAAACCCTTACATTCGAGGACGAATGTTCCTAAGGGGGGGAGGGTGTTACAACTCATATCCACATGTGTTAGTTCATGCCATATATTAGTTAACATAAATCCAAGAAGGAATTATCTTTGAGATGATAAGAAGTCAATCCTATTGGTCTTAAGTGATACAAGAGTGTATAAGGGTGATTAACCAGTATTAGAAGTTAAACGAATCAAGGATGTTGTAACTCGAATTTTCAGGTAATCTAGCGGTGCTTAATACACTCAAGAGGTCATTTATGAAGGTATTTTAATCATATAATATTCGTATCATAAGTCTTGAAGTCAAACGAGTTATGAAACAAAAGTCGACAAAAGTTGTCGCAACTTAGGTTCATAATTTTACTTAAACATTAGGTCAAATGTTTCTAATCTTTTATCATAATTTACAAGGAATTACGGGGTGATCTACCAACCAAATTAAAGATCTATGAGTCTAGTTTCCAACGCATTAAACCGTTCATCGATACGATTTCGGAGTAGAGAGATATTCGCGTTTTCGCGAGACTGCGCCAAGCACCTCTCTATGGGGCGCACTAAGTCGGTTTAAGATATTTGGACCTATATAGGATGACTCCAACCCGTTTTAAGTCATTTCTTTTCACTATTTTCAGACCTTAGAACCCTAGGAACATCCTCTCAAGGTTCTCTCAAGATTCAAGACCCAAACAAAGGGCAAACAACACAAATCAAGTGTCGGGAATTCCGTGGCGCTAGTAAGTCTCTTGTTCTTCTTGTTGTTGCTCATTTTTGTGTCGTTCCAGCTCGTGTGGGAGGTGGTTTTAAAGGGTTTATGTTCTGTAAATACTCCCTCATTTTCTTAATATCAATCCTAGGTGATTTCAAGCCTTCTAAAGTGATTCTAGTGCCGAAAAACATTAATTGATCGCTAGTTTCGCTTTTTTGTTGTTGTGGCAGCATTGGAGGGATATTTCATGAAAATTTAAGGTCAAATTGGAGTTGTTCTTTCTGTATAAAGGTAAGGAACCTCTTACTCTATATGTATTTAAGATTATCCAAGTTGCGGCTAAGCCATTGAAGCTAGAACTTGTGAGATATATATCGAAAGGCTTGGTAGTAATGTTATTGTTTTTGTGGACTGTTTTGCGTTGTTGTTGGGCTGCATATTTTACTACTATCTTATGGAGTTTTGGAGGAGGAAGGGTGTGGAGAAACACCATATATATATATAGGGTTATGGGCTGATAGTTATTCGTAACATTTCCAGGTTGTTTGACACGACTACGGTGGTCGTCGTATGTATGGAGTGATTAGGCTATGTGTGGACTATTTTGGGAGGCTCAATATGTTTATTATTGATGTTGTTTGGGCTGTTTGGTGACTGTTTTGAATGGTGTGAGGTCATATATATAGGGGAGGTGCTGTCCGTTTCATCGTAAAATAGGTTGTGGTCGATACATAATAATTATGACGCTTAAATGATAACGATAGTATCGTTTCTCTTATTGTAGACTAAGGAGTTTTGACAATTGCATAGCTTGAGATTGGGGAAGTATATACAAGGTATGTGAGGCTATCCCTTTCCTTCTTTTGCACGACTCCGATTGCACATAATGTAATGAACGATCTTCAAAGATACTCTACTCTTAGAAGCTAGCAGTACTTACATTGTTTTCCCTCTTATGGAACGATTGATGTTAATGTTGCTTCTCTTATTCTTATGTTATCAATGTTATTGGTACTTCCTAAGTCTTATAAGGTTCATAGTGAAGAGTTAGTCCTAATAACGTGTATAGAGGATACCGACCTTACGTCACTCCGAAAGGTTTAGAATGTGATTCCATGAGTCGAGCATGAATTATATATATGTATCTATTTTACTCTACCGAGCCACGCTATAGTTGGCCGGGTACGGCACCTATTGTGCAACCACTGATCAGTTGGGTTTTACCGAGCTCCACGTTTCCGGGTACGATTCTACCGAGCCTATTATGGCCGGGTACGATATAATGATGATGATGCCCACAGAGGCGAATGCTTTAAAGGTTTATGTATTTATACATATGTATCATGCATTTCATGTAAGTAGCCCTCAGAGGTACTAAGATGTTACAGGTGGTATATTCTTTATCCTTGCTTACATTACTGATCGTATTTATGGTTCCTTGCCTTACATACTCAGTACTTTATTCGTACTGACGTCCTTTTATTTGTGGACGCTGCATGTCGTGCTGCAGGTCCTGATAGACAGGCAGGTGCAGCTCCCCTACCACAGTAGACTGTCCAGTTCAGCGGTGATTGGCGAGATCCCTTCTCCGGACTTGCCTTGGTCTTGGTATGCAATTTTTGTTATAGACATTATGGGTATGTCGGGACCCTGTTCCGGCTATGTTGCAACACTTATGTTCTTTTAGAGGCTCATAGACAGGTGTCGGCTCATGTATAGTTTGGTATGCCTTGTCGGCTAGTTTTTGTTGTATAGTCTTTCATAGTAGCGTGGTAGCTCATACCTTATACGTAGTTTCTTGATTGTCTGGTCATCCCCTGCTATGTATTTTCATGCCGTCATATTTTATTGCTGGTTGTTCATGATCTAGGTCTACCATTTATATTGATCTCGTCAGCCTTAAAAGATAATAATGAAGGTTAGATGAAATGTACGTTGGTGCTCGGCAAGTGTGGTCGGGTGCTAGTCATGGCCCTTCAGTTTGGGCCGTGACACAACCACTTGATCATCTCCTTTTTCACAACTTCTTGCATTGCCTCGTTCAACCTCCTTTGATGCTCCAAGGAGGGCTTTGCATCATCTTCTAGAATAATCTTGTGCATATAGAATGCGGGGCTTATCCCCCAAATATCATCTAAAGTCCATCCAATTGCCTTTTTCCGCTTTTGAAGTACCGCAAATGTGGCATCAACCTGCATGTTAGTAAGACAAGAGGAAAGAATAACTGGCAAAGTAGAATTTGAGCCTAAGAACTCATACCTGAGGTGTCGGCAGTGGTTTCAACTCCAACACCGGAGGCTCCTCAATTGAAGGTTTTGTTGGTGGAGTCTTTCTATTCTCGAGGTCCAAAGATAATTTCCTAGGCTCATAAGAGTAAGATCACATTCCATGTAAAGCATTCACTCGCTCCACTCGGCTTGCATCCTCAACATCAAGATTCAATAAGACGGCCTCAAATGGGTCCTCCACATTGATCATTGCACTGGTGTCATCAATTATCACTTCTGTAACAAGGTCCACAAAAGAGCACACCTCGATAGTGTTGGGCTGCTTCATTGATTTGCACACATGAAAGACCACTTTCTCGTCACCCACCCGGAAGGTGAGTTCCCCTGCTTCCACATTAACTAAGGCATTCCCCGTAGCAAGGAAAGGTCTCCCTAAAATGATAGGAACTTCATAATCTACCTCACAATCCAAGATCACAAAGTCAGCCGGCAAGATAAATTTGTCCACCCGGAAAAGCACATCATCAATAATACCCAATGGTTTCTTCATCGTTCTATCTGCCATTTGTAATCTCATGGAAGTCGGCCTCGGTTGCCCAATACCCAAAGTCTTGAAAATGGAATAGGGCATCAAATTGATACTAGCCCCCAAATCACATAGAGCTTTAGCAAAATTCACACTCCCAATGGTGCAAGGAATGGTGAAAGCACCGGGATCTTCAAGCTTCGGGGCCATTGAATGCACTATTGCACTAACTTGGTGAGTCATCTTTATAGTTTCATAATCCATAGACCACTTCTTTATTACCAAGTCCTTCATGAATCTAGCATAGCCCGGTATTTGTTCAAGAGCCTCCACCAAAGGCACATTGATGGATAAGCTCTTCATCATGTCAATGAACTTTTTAAACTGATTTTCATTTTTCTGCTTCATGAGCCTTTGAGGATAAGGCGGAGGTGGCCTTGGCAAAGGAGCCTTGGCTTTAGGCACAACCGGTCCGGCATGTCTATTATGTGTTCCCTAGACGGGTTCACATCATTATGAGTTTCCACCTCGACATCTTGAATATCAATCCTCACTTATTCATTCACATTTTCATCAATCACATTTTCAACCACCAAAGGAACTTCATCTTCTTGCAACTCAACATCATCATCCACAATCTGCTTTTATTTGGAGGCATGCATATCACCGCCTCTCCCATTTCTTGTTGTTACCACCATAACATGATTGTTCCCACCCTTCGAGTTCACTACCGCATCACTTGGTAGCGCACCCTTAGGGCTAGTATTTAAAGACTGTGAGATTTGGCCTAACTGCACCTCCAAGTTCCTAATAGAGGTATTGTGGGAATCCAACTAAGCATCCGAGTCCGCATTCTTCTTCATCATCTGTTCGAACATCATTTCAATTCTACCCATATCATTGCTAGAAGAACTAGGACCTTGAGATGGAAATGGGGGTGGATTGTTCGGTTGTTGGTACATAGGGGGCCTTTAAAAGCCTTGCCCCCGGTTTCCTTGGTTTCCATTGTTTCATCCACCTTGATTGTTATTACCACCCCAATTGTTGTTATTACCATTCCAATTTCCTTGGTTGCTTTGATTGTTGTTCTGATTTCCCCAGTTGTTGTTTTGGTTGTTGTTCCCCCAATTACCATTGCCTTGTTGTTGATTGCCCCTATTGCCTTGGGGTCTCCATTGTTGTTGGTTGGAAGAATTGCCTCTTTGGCCTTGATAATTATTCACGTATTGCACCTCTTCACTTTGTTCATCATAACCATCATTTTGAAATCCACCACAATCATTATCAAATTGCTCTGAATTCCCTCGGTTTTGTTGCCCTCTTTGTCTTCTTTTGTCGACAAGCATGTTAAGACCCTCCATGGCATTCACTTGGCACGGATTTTGAACTTGTCGACAAGCATCTTCAATGTTAAGACCCTCCATGTCGACAAGCATCTTCAATGTTGAAATGTAGATAAAATTGCCCAAAATAGCTAAAATATTCAAACCCACGAGCACAGCTCTTAGCTAAAACTAGATAACCTAAAAATGGGAAAAGAAGCTATTTATACTAAGCTGAAAAATTTGGACAAAAATACCCCAGCGGGGCTAGTGCGGACCGCACAAAATCACGTGCGGACGCACTAAGGCTGTTGACATAAAAATCCATCTCTCCGAATTCAGGCAATCGGACCGCACAGAATGGAGTGCAACCGCGGAGGCTTCTAGTGCGGTCCGTATGAAATGGAGCGCGGACCGCATTGGCTTGAAACTCGGAACTGGCAACTCCCTGATCCTTCTTACTGCGGACCACACTAAATCGAGTGCGGCCGCATTGATCCCAGTGCGGACCGCACAAAACCCACTGTGGCCACGTTGCTCTTTTTGCTTGAATATCATACTCTCTCAACCTCACTTGTGCGGACCGCACAGAATGGTGTGCGGCCGCACTGGCCTTGTTTTGTCTGAGTTTTGTCTTGTCTTGACACTTGTGCAAGTTTCACTCCTTTTGAGCTGATCTTTGACATCTTGTCACCTTGTTGATCAAACCTGCAATCAAGCACAACTTGTGAGCCTTTGGGACTATTTTGTACACATTTCTAATCAAAACTTAAGCAAGAAGGAGTATAAAATGTATCAAAATCCCTAGTTATCACGTAGCCCCCACAAATAGAAGCACATAACCAATTATTTCACCTATGGGGACAATTCCCTCTTACAAGGTTAGAAAGGAGACTCACCTCGCTCCGAAGTTCCATAACCGGCATTCCACGCCCTTCTGAGGACTCAAATTGATTTACAACGCTCAAAAACTTGACATAGATAAGGAAAATCCCCACTTGAATCTCTCCAAAAATTGACCAACCAAGAGAAAAATGAGAAGAAATGGCCCAAATCCCGTCTTAAAACACTTCACTGACCAGGTGACCCTCCTATGAGATCGCAAACAATGCTCCGCGATCGCATAACCAATCCCATGGCCTCCAAATTCTTGCACAATGCGATCGCAAACACACCCTTGCGATCACATGAGCCAAAACCAGCAGTCTCCAATTTCTTCCTCTACGCAATCGCACATACACCCCTGCGATTGCATAAGCCAATACCAGCTGCCTCTAAATCTTGCACTATGCGATCGCAGATCCACTCACGCGATCGCATAGAGTAAAAACCTGTTGCACTCATACCAGAAAACCAACAATCCTCACAAGGCAAGAATCGACCTGTTGAGCATTCGAAACACGCCCAAGGCCCCCGGGACCTCAACCAAACCTACCAACCAGTCCTAATACCTCATTCAAACTTAGTTGAGCGTTGAAATCACCTCAAACAACATTGAAATCATGAATCGCAACCCGATTCAAGCTTAACGAACTTAGAACTTCCAACTTCTATACTCGATGTCGAAACCTACCAAATCGCGCCCGGTTGACCTCAAATTTTGCACAAAAGTCATATTCGACATTACGAACCTACCACAACTTCCCGAATTGGAATCCGACCCCGATATCAAAAAGTCCACTTCCGGTCAAACTTCTCCAAAACCTTCAAATTTCTATCTTTAGCCAAATGACTCCAAAATGATACACGGACCTCTAAATTCACTTCCGATCGTGCTCCCAACACCAGAATCACCATACGGAGCTACTCCCAGACTCAGAATCCCAAACGGACATCGATAATACTGAAATGCACTTCAACCCAAACTTATAAAATTCTTCCAAAAATGCTAACTTCTACAATAGGTGCTGAAACGTTCCTGGATCTTCCAAAACCCGATCCGGATGTACGCCCAAGTCCAAAATCATCATACAAACCTGCTGAAACCTTCGAATCCCGATTCCGAGGTCGTTTACTCAAAAATCCAACCTTAGTAAATTCTTTCAACTTAAAGCTTCCGAAATGAGAATTCTCTTTCAATTTAACTCCAAACTTCCCGGAATTCAATTCTTACCGCGTGCACAAGTCATAATACCTAAAGTGAAGTTGCTCATGGCCTCAAACTGTTGAACGATGCGCTAGAGCTCAAAACGACTGACCGGGTCGTTACATTCTCTCCCACTTAAACATACGTTCGTCTCGAACGTGCTAAGAACTGCGCTGGAGTTGCCCGAAATCACTGTTTAACACCACGAGCACCTACCCGTGCTACCACAACTCAGCTGGGCACCCTAGCTCAATCCATCTGAAGATATCCTTTTTCACTTAAGCAAATAAGCTTTAGAGCCCAATTCCAACATCCGGAATTCTCTGCCAGTCATGTTCCAGCATATGCTCACCGTATTAATAACTACACGTAGCACCAAAACATGACTGCATACCTTAGATGAATTCACACCTTGCACCACTTTACTCACAGGAACACAATAACATTCTCTGATCAAATTATTCGAAATTCCACGAATTTGATGCTCCCATTGCACCTCAAGACATACATAGGTCTTGCTCTAACTCTTACAATACCGCCATGATGGAAGAGATGTGTAGAAATTCATAACCAACTGCCGAATCAACAAATCATTAGGCCTATACTTCTGACAAGAACCATCACCTCATTCTGAACCAAATTGTCACGACCCAAACCGATGGGCCGCGACGGGCACCCGGTACCTTACTCAACCGAGTACCAACATAACGTATATTTCTTATTACATCATCATATACACGTGACATACGGGCCTAATAGGCCAACATAATCATTTATAAACTCAAAACATAGGCCGACAAGGTCGTACAATCTTTCACGTACACGACATATGTCTACAAGCCTCTAAGAATACATAAATATCATAAAGGTCGAGACAGAGTCCCGCCATACCAAACAATATACGTCTAAATAATACTAACCAAACAAACAACTCCGAAGCAAATGGAGCGCACCAACATCTTCCACTAAGCTGATAGCCTACTTGGAGGGCTATCGACCTGTCTATCGGGACCTGCGGGCATGAAACGCAGCGTCCCCAAGCAAAAGGGACGTCAGTACGAATAATGTACCGAGTATGTAAGGCACATAAATAAATACATAAGAGACATGGAAGAAATATAGAGTACATGACTCAACATGTAAGTCTGAATAACTTTGTAAATCATAAATTACTTTTAGCGTCATGCGTATGCATATGAATATCATGTCATGCATAGGTACATATTTCATAACATCATCAGCCTCTGAGGGCATCCCATCATATCGTATCGGCCAGTGTGTGCAAAATCATCATCGTATACGAGCTGATCAGGTAGTGGTGCGTATATAACGCCATAACCTCTTTCGATATCTCATATACATATACATACATATATACGTGTATATAACGCCGTTTGAATCATATTTCAGCCACTGTGGGCAACATCATCTTCGTATACCAGCTGATCAGGTGGTGGTGCCTATATAACGCCATAACCTTATATATATATATATATATATATATATATATATATATATATATATATATATATATATATATATATATATATATATATATATATATATATATATATATATATATATATATATATATATATATATATATATATATATATATATATATATATATATATATATATATATATATATATATATATATATATATATATAAAAATTTTCGGAGCAATGCACATGAATGCAATGCATAAAAATTACGTTAATAAAATCTTTCGGAGCTTCATAAGACCATTTTGCCTTTGAGTAATATCATAAAGTAAACTCTTTTCACCTTTCATATTTTTCTGAGACCCATGAACAGATGATAAAATATTATGACACACGAAAATTCAAGAACATAGATATCTCTAATACTTCTATGAATAGAGTCATTCATGGAATTTGTGCATTTGCACGTTTTGTTCGTATCATATGGATCGTGCCAAAAGAAAGAAGGGAAAGCCTTAACATACCTGGAGTAGGGAAAAATCCGTATAGTATTCTTGGAAAAGATTGCACCGTTCTCCCTTAGAAGCGAAATCTCACATTGCGATAACATTAGGTAGACTTCGTATGAAATGTTTGAACCAATATCGTTGCTATTGCAACATCATCTTTTCCGAAGCTTTCCCGGGATGTAACCGATTTTGTCCACGAGCATTATTTGTTGCTTGTTACAGTGTCCTCCACGAGATCTGAAATGGTAGAACTCGAGAGACTCAAGCTCCTAATACCCCAACGAAGAAACGGGGAATATATCCGTTAAGGATTTATTTGTGTTTCTGCAGTGACTTCTCATTTGACATGACTTGTAAAAACAAATGCTATCTATACGGTTTCATTTTGATTGACAATTGCTAACACAAATATTAAATAGTCAAAGATTTGGATTGCTTCAGATGGCACCATAATTGGAATCTTTGCAATTCTTTGAATTGTTGAAAGATACATAGCTTTGTTTGAATTAAAAAGCCTTATCTTTGAATTGATTGCCACATAATCCATAATGACTAAGAGTCACATGGTTTGGTGGTGGCTTGCTGCCACATGGGGTGGGGTTAATCTTATCCAAATATATTACCAATTAATTAGGTAATGTCCCGTTACCCGGTAATTAATCAATTACCCGCAAAATTGAGAATTATTCCCACTTACTTAAAATACTACTCAACTTTCACATACCTTATACACCTTACTATCATGGCCATGTAGTACCTTGTATGGCACTAGTCCATAAATACTGGGTATTTTAGCTCGGGCCGTATTTTATCCCAAAATGTCAAACTTTGACAAAATTCGTTTTCTTAGACTTGCTCCCCCTTTCACCTTCATGAATTTACTAATCACTTGTGAAATAGCATAATTCTTATAATCTCCAAATAATCTTTTCCTTGGACTAATGTCAATTACCTTACGATACATTCCACGTAAAATACTGCAGGATGCAACATCGTCGTAACTTATTACTGCGAAGCGTAATATCACCGTAATGTAATACTACAAGATGCAACAATATTGTAACTTATTACTGCGATGCGTAATATAACCGTAATGTAATACTGTCGGGTACAACACTGTCGTAACTTAATACTACAGGACGTAACATCAATCGTAATATATTACTGCAGAGGGTAACACCATCGTAACATATTATTGTAGAGCATAAAATTATCGTAATATAATACTGCAGGACGTAATATTGCGGGCGTAACATCATTCCCCCCTTTGGAACATTCGTCTTCTTAATATACTTTGTATAATAATATTGCACTGATCCTAAATCCAATGATCTAGTCTCACCCAGTATGAACTGCTCAGGCAATAAGCCACCCAGACGTGACAAAAAGTCTCATATGATGCCACAATGTACCAATAGGTTACCAACTCGAACGCGATACAAAAGGAAAATGAACTCTGAAAAGGAAATCCAATTACCCCGCTCGCGAATCATACATGCGACGCGGTCAACACAATTAAACAAATACCCCGCTCGCGAATCATACATGCGACGCGGGCACATAGCTAATATGAGTTTTCCTCAGAAAGATAGAAAACAAAACACATAAAAATAGATATAGGAATCTATACTCAACATCACACTATTGCGGTGCGCAACCCGATCCAAACAACATACCCATGGCGGCATGTCACCCGATCCACCCATAAAATTCACATAAGGAGATACACACCGAGCTAGATTGCTCATTACAACAAAATACAGAATGTCGGTCACAAGCACACCAAGTGCATAATACTATCCCTGGGGAGACATATAGCGCTATAGGCTACAAACTCAAGCACAACTGAGGCGCGATATATGATCTGAATCTCAAGAGCCATTTTGCTCATATAACATCATCTTTACACGGAACCTCAACACATAAGAAATTCACCAAGCCGTCTCACAACTCACACGGCGCAATATATTATTACATGAATAGCTGACGACGAGGTAACACCCCGACTACTCTTCCATAAGGAGCGTATTGCTAAAATGAACACATCTGGTCTGATATAGAGCCCATATTCACATTTAAATCCATCCACAGACCTCAAGCTGATTCTGATCGCACTGAACTAGGCTAATAACCTTTCAAGGGTCCATAATCACCCCCCTTTTTCTAATAACACACAAGAACTACCATCATAACCAGAGTAATCCTCCACAGTCCACAACCCATTAAACCGAGTGCCCTGCAAGTATCAATTCTCAAATTAACGACATCACCGCAATCTTTATATTTAGTTTAACTCTTCAATCAATCAGGTGACTACATGCCACACTTATACAACCTTCCCGTGGGGCACGCTCCCACAACCTTCTGTAACAGATAACAGGTCTGTATATCCAAACCACCGGCCGCACTAACGCAGAAAAGCAATCAATAAATCCTTAACCAGGGCGCAAAGCCTTTTTCACACAACACCGATCTCAGGTGACGCTGAAGACAATACCAACTTACTTTAAACATCGAAACTCCTTTCCTGCTCATCCGAGCTCGTGACATCCTTGTCAACACGGAACTACAACCTTGACCCTCATTTCAAATTCCACACCACTCACCGCACCCAACATGCTAATATACAATAGAACACGATTTTCATCATAACTCCGGAACCACTAATAGATTAACACTACATCATATAAAAACTTTTCACTTAACTCATTTCAGGAGAGAACCATCGCAACACGCAGATGAGTTCTCACAACCATAGAATATGCAATCTTCAAGTAGTGGTCTAAGCCATCATAGCCCTTCTGGGATCCGCCTACACATAACAGGCCATAACACTAGAATACTTCCGAATACAATCAATTACGACGGCCGACAAGCCTCACAGGTGCTGTCACAAATCACATGCATAACTTGATCATGCTGAAGGAACTGATCTCTACCACCAATATGCCAATTCAACTATGGCTAACCAATCTATCTTCGTCCAATTTACCCTTGATTGCCTTTGAAATAATTTCAACACATAGCACACTCCATCCGCACTCATCTCGAGTGACCCTGAATCACGAGACCATGCTGTCTCAAATCCCATGAACCGTTTCATACCTCCCTTGTGTTGTCTCAATCACATTCGCATCCTCAACTGGTATGCTCATTCTGATAATCCCTCTAAGAATCTGAAGCCTTTTCTCATTTTCCTCCCAAATGCTACACTGCAATTAAAAATATCATAGAACATTCTGATCCTTTTCTCATAAGCTGCTATGAAAGCTTGATTCTTAATCGTGCCTATAGGCTTAAAATCATTAGGCACCACACTTTACCCTTTGAGTCCACTAGGACCGTTGTTGAGAGCCACCCACTCTGACTTGGCCCCGAATATAATTAACTCTATGAATCTTCTAGCACATGATTACCCTCTCAACGAAGCACCCGATAGAATCACTTCCCTTGAAACCCGCGTCTATACAAGGCATAAATCCCGAATCCTTCCCCAAGTTTGAACTCACCAATAAGGCCAACTATAGCACACCTTTAACAATTCCTTTGTCAAATTACCACTTATGTTCTTTTCCCGTAGCTGAAATAACCCATCAATATGCTAATAACCAGAAACCTCGCAAGTAGTTAACCATGCAACCCAGTCAGAGGCGGTGGGAATCTCCCACTTAGCTTGAAGCCACTATTACACAACTCTAGAGTTCACCAGGATTCCTTATCTCTTATTGACATAACCATGCACAATCAACCGCCAAAATTCTTAGAATCTTTCTGTAAAAACACTTTTTACACTTTAAATCATTAACCACATTCGCACGACCGATCTCTTTGTTGTATAACTATAGAATTCTTTGTCGAAGATTTTCCAACCATGCGACCGCTGATCTGCTCATTGGAGATCACCCACATGTAGAATTTATGTGTCGACATCTTCCAACGCTACTGCACGGGGTACAATCATTACGACATCACTAACCTATCCTAAGTTCGAGCTCACTCTCTAGCTGCACAAGTCCATTCACCATAAGCAGCTCCTTTCCATTATATCAAATCTCCTGCCGCATAATAGTCCGTACTTCAAATTAAATCCATAGACCCCAATCACCAATCATTAAAATTCCCAAATCATTCCAAACTATCCTTAAGGTGTGTAGTCATCCTACCACAAAGCCCATATGCAACTCCGCCACTCTCCCATTTTGGCGGAACTCACCACTTTAATCGACTACTCGACCTTTGCTTCTTATACCTAGCCTTCTAGAAATTTTAACCACCGCCTGACACTCCCCACATGTCCTTCCTCATCCTTTGCTGCTCAGTTGTTGCCTTAAATAAAATCTATCTTCGTAGCACTTGAACCAACAAATCGCTACTAACTTTAACCCTTTCGGAAGATCATCTTTCTCGAGCTGTCAACATTAGAAATGCCAATTCAATCCTAAACCACCGCACCCTGCGATATCTAACAGTCGTTTCTCCAATATTATTGCACAATAACATGCTCCAAAAGAGAATCGTATAAGATCATAACACCGGCGAACTTAACACATCCAATCGAGGACGACGATACCACATCGCAGATGAAAATTCCACCACATTTGAAAACACTAAGTCTCGTTACTCCATCACCCCAAATCTGGACATTCATAGGCCAATTTCTTTTCCTCCGCCGGAAATGAAATATCAAACCTCTAAACCGTGCACTGAGTAGACTTCATTTAAAATCATTCACTACCCCAACACATAGGCAAGTATCATACCGTCAAGTCAATATCGTGCGACAACCGATCATGAGCAACCGTAGAAATCTACGCATAGACTCAAAGCTCTCAGGAATACTGTTACTGAGCCGAAATGACAAGATATCCTTCCGCAAGGCAACGACAATAGCCCAATCAACTATGCAGGGAGAAACATCCCGCACCACATCAATAGTACCATTAAAATTCTTCAATTCTCGAGTTATAATAAGCGCTTGGCATCGCATAAGATTGAGTAGGAAGGAAACAAGGGCACAAGCCTCAAAGGAATCAAATCGCAAGATGAGGAATCAAGAAAGAAATGCTCCTAACAGCCCTGTAGTTTCTCGAAGATAAGTATAGACATCTCCGTACCGATCCGCAAGACTCTACTACACTCGCTCATGACTCGTGAGACCTAAGGGAACCCAGTGCTCTGATACCATGTTGTCACGACCCAAATTCCACTAAGGGTCGTGATGGCGCCGGACACCTCTCAGGCAAGCCAACCAAAATACTTAATTAAACCTCGTTTTAATAAATTTTTAAAACTATAATTTTCCTTAAATTTTACTAGTAAAAGATAATCATTTCAAATCAAATATGAATGCTAAGAAGTTAGCATCCCAGAACCCAGTATCACAAGTGCATGAGCATTTACTAGGGAATGAAATAAAATACAGTAGTTGTCCGGAATACAAAGTGGACAGAAATGAAAAACACAGTAAAATACTCTAAAGGGGACTCTATTGGCTGCGGGTCGTCTCGATAAATGCAGCTCACCTAAATCTCCGTATCAACCATGCCGCTATGCCACTAAGACACTAGCCACATATGAACCTGTACAACAAAAATGCACAGCAAGTGTAGTATGAGTACGAAAACAACATGTACCCAATGAGTATCCCGTCTAATCTCGAAGAAGTAGAGATGAGAGGTCGACTTCGACACTTACTAATGGTCCAATCATAATATAGTAAAAGTGTGAGGAATTCATGGATTTCATAAAGCAAAATTTAACTCATAAAGCCGAAAAGCAGGTAAACGACTTCTCAAATAATAAAGGATTTCCAAAGATTTACTTTTTACTATCTTTATCAATTTATTTCTGGCCAGGAAGGGCAATTATCAACATTTAAAATTCTCAGGCAAGCAATACAAGCATGCGCATATCATGTCGAGGTCGTACGGTCCGATCCAACATAAATGTAAAATGTGCACTGCCGAGGGTCAAACGGCGCGAACCATAGATGCATCTATTACCCCGCTCATGAATCATACATGCGACGCGGTCAAATTTAAATAAACAATCACCCTGCTCACGAATCATACATGCGACGCAGGTACACATAGAAATACATGCTCAAACAGCCAATTAAGAATTTATTGGGGAAAGTTTATCCAAATAAAAGCAAATTCTCTTTTAGCGAATTAAGAAAATGAAGTTTGATCCTTTTAGAAATTCATTTGCTGATTCCATAGGATTTAAGCAGTTCAACTGCCAACAAGATTATAGATATTCCAAGTATAGCATGATTTTGGGTCCTAGACTACCCGGACTTACATATAATAGTAGCTACGCACGGACTCTCGTCATCTCGTGCGTACGTAGCCCCCACAAATAGAAGCACATAACCAATTATTTCACCTATGGGGACAATTCCCTTTTACAAGGTTAGAAAGGAAACTCACCTCGCTCCGAAGTTCCATAACCGGTATTCCACGCCCTTCCGAGGACTCAAATTGATGCGCAACACTCCAAAACTTGACATAGATATGGAAAATCCCAACTTGAATCTCTCCAAAAATTGACCGACCAAGAGAAAAATGAGAAGAAATGGCCTAAATCCCGTCTTAAAACACTTCACTTACCAGACAACCCTCCTATGAGATCGTAAACAATGCTCCGCGATTGCATAAGCCAATCCCAAGGCATTCAAAGTCCTGCACAATGCGAGCGCAAACACACCCCTGTGATCGCATAAGCCAAAACCAGCAGCCTCCAATTTCTTCCTCTACGCGATCTCACATAAACCCCTGCGATCACATAAGTCAATACCAACTGCCTCCAAACCTTGCATTATGCGATCGCAGACCCACTCACGCGATCGCATAGAGTAAAAACCTTTTGCACTCATACCAGAAAACCAGCAATGCTCACAAGGCAAGAATCGACCCGTTGAGCATCTGAAACACGCCCGAGGCCCCCGGGACCTCAACCAAACCTACCAACCAGTCCTAATACCTCATTCGAACTTAGTCAAGCCTTGAAATCACCTCAAACAACATCGAAATCACGAATCACAACCCGATTCAAGCTTAATGAACTTAGAACTTCCAACTTCTATACTCGATGCCGAAACCTATCAAATCATGTTCGATTGACCTCAAATTTTGCACACAAGTCACATTCAACATTACGGACCTACCACAACTTCCGGAATCAGAATCCGACCCCGATATCAAAAAGTCCACTTCCAGTCAAGCTTCTCCAAAACCTTCAAATTTCTATCTTTAGCCAATTGACTTCAAAATGACCCACGGACCTCCGAATTCACTTCCTATCGCGCTCCCAACACCAGAATCACCATACGAAGCTACTCCCAGACTCGAAATCCCAAACAGACATAAATAACACTGAAATACACTTCAACCCAAACTTATGAAATTCTTCCAAAAATGCTAACTTCTACAATAGGTGCTGAAACGTTCCGGGATCTTCCAAAACCCGATCCGGACGTACGCCCATGTCCAAAATCATCATACGAACCTGCTAGAATCTTCAAATCTCGATTCCGAGGTCGTTTACTCAAAAATCCAACCTTAGTCAATTCTTTCAACTTAAAGCTTCCGAAAAGAGAATTCTCTTTCCAAATCAACTCCGAACTTCCCGGAATTCAATTCCAACATCGCGCACAAGTCATAATACCTGAAGTGAAGCTGCTCATGGCCTCAAACTACTGAACGACGTGCTAGAGCTTAAAACGATAGGTCGGGTCGTTATACTAACACGCCTCAATACATAAAAAGGGCCAACAAACCTCGAACTCAACTTCCCTTTTTTCCCAAATCTCATAACGCCATTCATAGGCGAAACCCGAAACAGAACCCGCTCTCCAACCTTATAGGAAACATCACGAACCTTCCGATCCGTGTAACTCTTCTGTCTGGACTGAGCTGTGCTGAGTCTATCCTGAATCACCTTAACCTTCTCCAAAGCATCCTGAACCAAGTCTGTGCCCAATAATATAGCCTCACCCGGCTCAAACCAACCCACCGAGGATCTACATCGCCTACCATATAAAGCCTCACACGGTGCCATCTGAATGCTGGAATGATAGCTGTTGTTGTAAGCAAGCTCCGCCAAGGTAAGAACTGGTCCCAAGACCCTCCAAACTCAATCACACATGCACGGAGCATATCCTCAAGAATCTGAATAGTGCGCTCGGACTGTCCATCTGTCTGAGGGTGAAATGTCATACTCAGCTCCACCCGAGTATGCAACTCATGCTGAACGGCCCTCCAGAACCGTGATGTGAACTGAGTACATCTATCTGAAATGATAGAAACTGGAATACCATGCAGACGAACAATCTCCCGGATATAAATCTCCGCTAGACGCTCCGAAGAATAGGTAGTACACATAGGAATGAAGTGTGCGGATTTGGTCAGCTGATCCATGATCACCCAAATAGCATCAAACTTTCTCAAAGTCTATGGGAGCCCAACTATAAAGTCCATGGTGATCCGCTCCCACTTCCACTCCGGAATCTCTATCTGCTGAAGCAACCCACCCAGCTTCTGGTGCTCATAATTCACCTGCTGATAGTTGAGGCACCGAGCTACAAATCCAACTATATTTTTCTTCATCCGCCTCCACCAGTAGTGCTACCTCAAATCCCGATACATCTTCGCGGCATCCGGATGAATAGAATACCGCGAACTATGGGCCTCCTCTAGAATCATCTCCCGAAGCCCATCCACATTGGGTACACAAATCTGACCCTGTATCCTCAATACCCGATCATCACCAATAGTCACATCTTTGGCATCACCATGCTGAACCTTGTCCTTGAGGACAAGTAAATAAGGGTCATCATATTGACGCTCCCTGATGCAATCAAATAAGGAAGACCGAGAAACCACGCAAGCTAGAAACCTATTGGGCTCCAAAAGATCCAATCTCACAAACTGGCTGGCTAAGGCCTGAACATCCATCGCCATAGGTTTCTCTGATGCCGGTAAATAAGCCAAACTCCACAAACTCTCTGCCCAGCGACTCAAGGCATCGGCCACCACATTGGCCTTGCCCGGGTGATACAAAATAGTGATATCATAATCCTTCAGCAACTCTAACCATCTCCTCTGGTGCAAATTTAGATCCTTTTGCTTGAACAAGTGCTGCAAACTTCGATCTCACAAGGAACCTCATACATATAATGGCGCCAGATCTTTAGGGCGTGAACAATGGCAGCTAACTCAAGGTCGTGGACAGGTTAATTCTTCTCATGTACCTTCAACTGTCTGGACGCGTAGGCAATCACCCTACTGTCCTGTATCAACATCGCTCCGAGGCTAATCCTCGAGGCATCACAATAGACCGTATAAGATCACAATAGACCGTATAAGACCCCGAACCTGTAGGCAGTATCAAAATTAGGGTTGTAGTCAAAGTTGTCTTGAGCTTCTAAAAGCTCGCCTCACACTCTTCCGTCCACTGGAACGGAGCACCCTTCTGGGTCATTCAGGTCATAGGGGCTGTAATCGATGAAAACCCCTCATCAAAACAACGGTAGTAACCCGCCAAGCCAAGGAAACTGCAGATCTCTATAGTTGAGGATGGTCTGGGCCAACTCTGCACGGCCTCTACTTTTTTCGGATCCACCTGAATACCCTTACTCGATACTGCGTGGCCTAAGAATGCCACGTAATCCAACCAAAACTCACATTTCAAGATCTTAGCATATAACTTCTTCTCTCTCAGAGTCTGAAGCACAGTCCTTAGGTGTTGCTCATGATCTTCACGACTCCGGGAATACACCAGAATATCATCAATAAAGACAATGATGAACGAGTCAAGATACAGCCGGAACACAATGTGCATATGCATAAAGGTTGCTGGGGCATTGGTCAGCCCAAATGACATAACAAGGAACTCGTAATGACCATACCGAGTCCTGGAAGTAGTCTTCGGGATATCTGGCCCCCGAATCTTTAACTGGTGGTAACCTGAGCGCAAGTCAATCTTAGAAAACACCTGTGCGCCCTAAAATTGGTCAAACAGATCATCAATACGAGGCAAACGATAACGGTTCTTCACTGTAACCTTATTCAACTGGCGATAATCAATACACATACGCATAGAACCATCCTTTTTATTCACAAACAAGACAGGAGCACCCCAAGGTGATACACTGGGCCGAATAAAACCCTTATCAAGAAATTCCTGTAACTGATCCTACAACTCCTTCAACTCAGGAGGAGCCATACGATACGGAGGAATAGATATGGGTTGAGTGCCCAGCAATAGATCAATACCAAAGTCAATATCTCTATCAGGCAGCATGCCCGGAAGATCAGCTGGAAACACATCGGGAAAATCCCATACTACTGGGACTGAATCAACTGAAGGGGTATCAATACTGATATCTCTCACATAAGCTAAATACGCATCACACCCCTTCTCAACCATACGCTGAGCTTTAAGGAAAGAAATAATTCTACTGGGAGTATGATCTAAAGTACCCCTCCACTTAACACGCGGTATACCTGGCATAGCCAGCGTCATGGTTTTGGTGTGACAATCAAGAATAGCAAAATGGGACGACAACCAGTCCATGCCCAAGATAATATCAAAATCTACCATGCTGAGCAACAATAAATCGGCTTTGGTCTCAAAACTACTAAGAGCAACCAAACACGACCGATAAATGAGGTCCACAATAAGAGAATCTCCCATAGGAGTAGAAACATAAACAGGGGAACTCAGAGAATCCTGAGGTACACCCAAATGCGGAGCAAAATAAGAAGACATAAGATTAAGTGGAGCCTGGATCTAATAGAACTGATGCATCTCTATGACAAACCAGTATAATACCTGTGATGACAGAATCAGAGGCAACAGCCTCAGTACGGGTAGGAAGGGCATAGTGTCGGGCCTGGCCTCCCTCTCTAGGGTGACTTCTACTTCCCCGACCTCCACCTCTGGCTGGCTGAGTAGGTAGGGTAGCAACTGGAGTTGTAACCATAGCCTGAGAACTCTGTGGGGCACTATGGCTGAGAAGTCTGTGGAGGCGCACTCCTCCCAAGTCTAAGGCAATCCCTCACCACATGGAGTGTGTCACCACACTCAAAACAAGCTCTGGGAGGACGTGGAGGTTGTGACTGGCTCAGTCCAGGTCAGCTGGACTAACCTCTGAAAGCACCCCACGTAGGAGGTGCGCTACAAACCAGAGGTGCATAATAAGGCTCCTAAGGCCTAGGAGGAGCTAGAATACCACTGCCTGCTGGAAGAGATGAATGAACAGGGTGACTTATATAACCCCTACCATGACGATCTGTAGCTGGGGCGCGGGCACCAGAATAATGGCCCGATTCTCGAAACCTCTTGGCCTCCCTCTCCTCTCTCTCCCTAACATTCGTACCCTCAATCCTCCTAGCAATTCTCACCACCTGCTGATAAGAAATATCCATCTCCAACTCACAAGCCATGCTAGACCTGATGCAGGGAATAAAGCCCTCAATATACCGGCGAACCCTCTTGCAAACAATAGAAACCAAGGCTGGTGCATGTCTAGCCAAACTAGTGTAATGGACAGCATACTCTGAGATAGTCATAGCACCTTGGCGCAAATGCTCAAACTCTGCGCGCCATGCGTCTCTGAGGCTCTGAGGAACATACTCCCTCAAGAATAGATCTGAAAACTGAGTCCAAGTCAGTGAAGCAGCCTCATCCAGACTATCTAACTTATAGGTGTGCCACCACTCATAGGCGGCTCCTCAAAGTTGGAAAGTAGTGAAGGAAACCCCGCTCGATCCTGATATACCCATGGTATGGAGAATACGGTAACACTTATCCACAAATCCCAGAGCATCATCTGATGCTAGACCACTGAATACAGGAGGCTTGTACTTCTTGAACCTTTCAAGCCTCAACTGCTCATCCTCGGAAGCCGTTGCCCTATCCTCGGGCTGATCTCGGACTGCAGGTTGTACAGGAATAATCTCAAGGACTTGCTCAACATGCACTCACTGCTTAGGAGTGCGGGCAGCGGGAGTCTATGCTCCTCCCCCAGCCTGAGATGTAGCTGCAGCAAGGGGAAGCAACCCTGCCTGAGCCAAAGTGGTGTACATGCTCATGAATTGTGCCAGAGTCTCCTGAAGTGCTGGAGTAGTAGTAGCAGTAGGCGTATCAGGTGCCTGGACTCCGGCTGGAACTGCTGGTGGTACCTCGGTGGCAGCTCGCGCAGGTGTTCTGGCTCCACCACGTGCGCGTCCTCGGCTTCTAACGGCTGCAGTAGGGGGTGCGGGTGCCTGATCATCTCGAGTAGCGCGTGTCCTCACCATCTGTGAGAGAATAGAAGATAGAAGTTTAGAATTGTGATATCAAAATCTCGCACGACAAGGAAATCAAATGAAGTTGAATTTTCCTAACAGTTACATAGCCTCTCGTAGATAAGTACAGACGTCTCTGTACCGATCAGCGAGACTCTAATAAATCGACTTGTGATTCATGACTCCTATGAACCTAGAGCTCTGATACCAACTTGTCATGACCCCGGTTCGCCCTACGTGAACCATCGTGATGGTACCTAGTCTCTATGACTAGGTAAGCCTAAAATGCAGAAGATAAACCCAATTTGCAGAAGAAAAAAAATAATTTAAAACATTTCAATAGTGTAATAAAATAGCATTTGAAAGTGTCACTCGGCATACACAATACCAACTCTCATAAACTAATACAATTTTTCCCAAAACCTGGAAACCCATGAATCACAAGCTAAGAATATAATAAAAATGCTCTAACTCCGGAATGTCTACATCAACAGAAAAGATAGAAGCGCTATCATTACAAGATAGAATGGAAAGGGACTCCTCGGTCTGCGGACGCGGAAGATATACCTCGAAGTCTCTGGAGCAGTCGCCTCAGCATACATAATATTACATTTTAAATAAGTGATTAACTCAATAATAGTCATATTAACAGTAATTTTAATAATAATGCTAATAGTACTAATAATAAAATAATAATTTTTGTAACAGTAGTAATATCTTCAATAATTATAATTATAATAAATAGTAGTAATAATAGTCATCATCATAATAATAATAACAACAATAATAATAGTAGTAGTAAATAGAAAATAGTATTGAAAATAAAGTATTTGATGTATTGATAACTTAGAAGCTCAAGAAAATTAATTGGAAGAAAAGAGGGACAAAATTGGATGTCAATAACATGTTGGTCACTACATCCAGGATTCTCATTTATCTTGATCCTCCTTTTTTCGCTTTTCTTTAAAACCTCCTCCCATTATTTTTCGGGGAATTTTCATAACTACATATGGAAGTATAAATTATTTCATATAAAAATTAGGTATTCTACAACATATATGTGTCTAGTATCTATATCTATCTATCTATCTATATCTATATCTATCTATACTATTAAAAGCACAAGGCCCTTAGCGAAATGTCGTTAGCCTTTTTTTACCCTTTAAAAATAAAGTTCACATTGGATAAAATATTAATTTAAATACTTTTCTAATATACAAGAATGATCATTTAATTATTTTTCTAATATCTAGGACATTGAAATCAACTTTAATTATGATTATTAAAAAATTTCATAGTTGAATTATGTAGCGAATGGCAATTAAATTTTATTGTATATAGGTTTCCTTATTTCAAGCCATTAATATTAAAATTGTAGTAAAATATAATTTTTTTATCATTCAAAACTTAGAAATTAAGTACTCATATTTGTACTACATTTTTTCCCGTAGATTAGCACAACTTTAAAGCTATTAAAAATAGGTGTAACGACCCGGCCGATCGTTTTGAGAATTTAAACTCCGTTTGACAGCGTAAGGTCTTGAACAAGCTTCATATTATGTGTATCAACTTGCGTGCACGGTCGAATTCAGTTACCGGTTGATTCAGAGTCGAATTAGAAGAAGGAATCTAGTTTTGGAAGCTTAAGCGGTGAGAATTTGACAGGAATGTGACTTTTGTGTAAACGGCTTCGGAATGAGTTTTGGGTGATGTCATCAGTTTAGTATGGTAATTTTGGACTTAGGCGCGCGTCTGAATTCGGATTTGGAGGTCCGTAGGATAATTTGAGGTATTTCCGCGGAAGTTGAAAAAGTTGAAGTTTGATAAATGGAGAACTTTAACCCATAGTTGACTTTTATGATATCGGGGTCGGAATGCGATTTCGAGAGTTGGAACAGATCCGTCTTATTATTTGGGACTTGTCTGCAAAATTTGGCGTCATTCCGGGTTAGTTTGATTGGTTTCGGCATGCATTTTCGAAGTTGGAAGATTTGGAAGTTAATAGTTCGATTCATGGAGCGATTTGCATTTACCATATTCTTGGATGTGATTTGAGACCCCGAGCGAGTCCGTGTTAGGTTATAGAACTTGTTTGTGTGTTTAGACGGGGTCTCGAGGGCCTTGGGTGTGTTTCGGATGGGCTACGAGCCAATTTCTTCTATTTTTGGATTGCTGGTGTCTGGTGTCTGTGTACTCTATCGCGATCGCGTAGTTCCAGTCGCGATCGCGTAGTGTCGTATTGATCTGCCCCATTTATCTTCATTGCGTTCACATAGTACCTTCGCGATCACGCAAGTTTGCTTCCTTCTTCTTCGCATTCGCAACCCCTCATTTGTGTTCGCATAGTAGAAATTAGGAGCTGAGGGCTGGTGGCTATTTCTTTTCGCATTCTTGTCATTCACCCCACGTTTGTGAAAAGTTTATGTTTCTTACTCTTCGCATTCGTGCCTCTTAGCTCGTGTTCGCAATGGGCATTTCTTGGCAGCCTCATTCCTTTCTCTGCGTTCGCGATGCATGGCAGAATATAAGTTTTCCAAATCGAGGGTTAGGCCATTTCATCATATTTTGACTTGTAGAGCTTGGTTTTAAGCAATTCCTTGAGGGTTTTTCAAGCAAAACGATTGGGTAAGTGTTCTTCACCTAGAATTTAACATATTCCATAATTTTATCTTTATTTTTATCATTTATTTGTTTTTTGGGTTGAGAAAAATGGTGGTTTTTGAAGGAAGTTTTCAAAATGAAAAAATCATGATTTGAAGGGTGAAATGGCATCGGATTTTGATAATTTTTGTATGGTTTAACTCGTATCGGAATGGATGTTCGAGTTTTGTAAAATTTGTCGGTTCCGAGGTGCGGGCCCTGGGGTTGACTTTTGGACCGATTTTTGGATTTTGTTAAAGATTGAGACTTTATGATCCGGGATGATTTCTTATGAGTTCTATTTGTGCTTTGAAGTTATTTTGGTTAGATTTGAGCCGTCTAAAGGTCTTTTCAACCGAAAAGTTCATTTAGAGTATTGGTTTGTCTTCTTTGAGATAAGTATCTTGCCTAATCTTGTGTGGGGGATTTTTCCTTAGGATTCGAGTCTTCTATGTTGATTGTAGTCCGTGTACGCGAGGTGACGAGTGCGTACTCAGGCTTATTTGTGGAAAGTTGGACTTTTAGGATTATTAGGTCCTTATATTCATTGAGTATGAAGTCGTCCTTGTTAGGATTGAGTTCCTATTTACTAGTTTCACCCTTACATGTTTTAGTTAGAATTAATTGTTTTAGGATTCACTCTTGTTGCCTATTTGACGTAGCCGGAGATTTTACTTCTTCTATTTGTCATGCTATCTTTTCAAAACTGATTATCTTTATTTGAAAATTATCATTATCTCATTCTATAATTGCTCAGTCTTAATTGAGGTTATGATTATATTTCCGCCGCTTATCCTTAATTGAATTGTTGAATATCTTTCGTAATTGCTCAACCATAAAAGAAGTTTTAGATATCCTATCTCTTAGTTGACTTGTCTTTATTTGGGACTATTTGACTCATGTTAGCTTCCTTGTGGTTGAATTGTATATTGCGGGGTCGTTGTTACATATTAGTTTTCCCTTGTTGAGTTGTTCTCTTATGCCTAGCATTCTTTACTGTGGTTATTCCTTGTGAACGGGTTCTGTCGTTTCTTTGTAATTTGAAGTTCTTGAGTTGATTTACTTCCCGTACTTTGTATGATTGCCATTGCTGTTGTTTTGCTATTGTGGGGATGCACGAGGTTTCTGTCGTGCAGTTGTTGACATTGTGATGCACGAGGTTTTTGTCATGTGGTTGTAATTAGGGATTGTACAAGGTTTCTGTCGTGTTGTTGTTACTATTAATATTTGCACCTGTGCTGTGACAAGGCGGGATATATATATATATATATATATATATGGGTTACACATGTGGAAAGACAAGGTGGGAACATTATGATGCATGTGTGGCGAAACAAGGTGGGCACTCACTATATTATTGTTGCACACATGGCGAGACAAGGTGGGCTATGTCAGAGATTGATTGTGATGATTTGTGATGGCCTGGGGGCATTCTTGCTATTCAACTGTGACGACCCGGTCGGTCGTCTTAAGAATTAACGCCCCGATCCCCTATTAATTGCTTCCCTCGAGTTTATTTCTGCTATTTTGATTTGCCGGGATGTTCGGTTTTAAGTTTTCGGAGAGTTTTGGGACATTTAGTCCCTAAATGAGAGCTTAAGTGTTGGAAAGTTAACCGCAATCAGAACAATGTGAATATGGCCTCGGAAAGGAAATCGGATGGTTCCGTTAGCTCCGTTGGGTGATTTCGGGGTTAGGAGCGTGTTCGGATTGTGTTTTGGAGGTCCGTAGCTAATTTAGGCTTGAAATGCCGAAAGTTGAATTTTGGAAGTTTTCGGTTCGATAGTGAGATTTTGATCTGAGGGTCGGAATGGAATTCCGAGAGTTGTAGTAGTTCCGTTATGTCATTTGGGATGTGTGTGCAAAATTTTAGGTCATTCGAAGGTGGTTTGGTTTGGTTTTTGATCGAAAACATAATTCGGAAGATTTTGGAAAGCTTAGGCTTGAATCCAATGTATTTTGGTTGAATTGATGTTGTTTGAGGCATTTTGAAGATTTGTACAAGTTTAAATAAGATTTTAGGATATGTTGGTGCCATTGGTTGAGGTCCCAGGGGCCTCGGGTGTGTTTAAGATGCTCAACGGATCATTTTTAGTTGTTAAAAAGTTGCAGATTTTGTTCAGCTGTTGCAGAGGAATTTTACCATTCGCGTTCGCGAGTGGATCCTCGCGTTCGCGAAGAGTCAGTTGAGGAAGGAAAATGATAAGCCTTCGCATTCGCGATGGGAGCTCCGCGTTCGCGAAGGGCTGGATACTTGTAAACCGCGCTCGCGATTGGGCTTCGCGTTCGCGATGAGAGGAATGCGTTCGCGGAGGTTAGCCGGGTAAAGCATCGCGATCGCGAGGGCCTTGTCGCATTCGCGTAAGAGGACTTTTGGTCAACGTCATTTTTGTGCTTCGCGAACGCGAGGGTTTGACCACGTTCACGAAGAAGGAATTAAATGCCTAGGCAGAATATTTTAAAAGGTTTATTTCGCAAATTTTAGCCTAGGTTCCTCCATTGTTAGGCGATTTTGAAGCTTTTTGAAGAGGGTTGAAGAGGGATTCAAGGGGAATCACTTGGAGGTAATATTTTTGACTTCATAACTCGTTTCTATGTGATTAAGGACCTAATTAGTGGTGAAACAATTTGGGAAAAATGGGTAATTAGGGCTTGAGTTTAAGAGACCTTTAAATGAGGATTTGAGGGGCCATTTGGACTCCGATTTCAGTGTTCTTATTATGTATAGACTCGTGAGAGTACGAGGTGTCTGAAAATGTAAATTTCACCTGATTCCGAGATGTGGGCCCGAGGGGCATTTTGGTCATTTTTCATAATTTCGTGTATTATCTTAGACTTTAATTGTAGAATCAGCTTGAAGTGTTATTTACATTATGAAATTGAATTGAATAGATTTGGGCCATTTGGAGTCGAGTACTCGTGGCAAGAGCGTGGTTTCGGATTGATTTTTGAGCCGGTTCGAGGTAAGTGACTTGTCTAACCTTGTGTGGGGGACCTTCCCCTTAGGATTGCTATTTTTGGTAATTGAAATGCCTTGTACATGAGGTGACGAGTGCGTACTTGTGCTAATTGTTGGAAATCCGGTTTTCTTTAAGTAATTACTAGTATGGTTCCTTTCCTGTTTCTATTACTTGCACTATTAAGCCTGTTGTTAGTTTAGGAAAGCATGTCTAAGTGACTTAATTATTTTATTTGATTCAACTTGCCTTACTTGAATTCTGTGCAATATGATAGGCTAGAATCACTTATTGCCTTAATATGAAATTTTGCCATTTCTGTATATCTTCCTGCTGCTGCTGCTGTGTATTTATTTTGGGACTATGGATGTGGGATTCCGGTAGGTCCCCCTTGTTTGTTCACTTTGGGACTACGGGTTAGATTCCCGGTAGATCCCCCTGCATGGTTATATGGAACTACGGGAATGCACCCGGTAGATTCCCCTAGTACTGGGTATTTACATTTGGGACTACGAAACGGGATTCCGGTAGATCCCCGCGCACTATGAGTTGGACTACGGGACGGGATCCCGAGAGATCCACTGGATATGTACATATGGGACCACAGGACGGCATCTTGGGAGATCCCCGATTGTTATTATTGGGGCCGAGCTGTATTTCCTTTCCATGTTTACCTTGTTTCTGTATAATTGTTGTTGTCTTGTACATCCTATGTTATTTTACTACCCTACTTATTTATAATGTTCTGTTCTATACTGCTGATCTTCATATTTTATTTAACCTCAGTAGGGCCCTGACCTTCCTCGTCATTACCCAACCGAGGTTAGGCTTGGCACTTACTGAGTACCGCTGTGGTGTACTCATGCCTCGCATGTTTTTCATGTGCAGATCCAGGTACCGCTACTCAGGACTACCATCCCTTGAGGGAGGTGACTGCTCTAGAGATTTCGAGGTACATCTGCCGCGTCCGCAGACCGAGAAATCCCTTTCTATTCTAGCTGTTAAACATTGCCCTTTTGTATTCTCTTTCTTGTTAGACATTCTAGAGTTAGATTGTTAGATATTCCAAAGGCTTGTGTTTCCGTGAGTTTCCGGGTTTTGGGATAGCCGGCATTATAACTATTGTTCCATTCAGTTACTTTTGATTTTGGTTTTTTTCTTCCGCAAGTTTCATTTATGTTCCGCATGTGTTATGCTTACCTAGTCATAGAGACTAGGTGCCATCACGACAGTTCACGGAGGGTGAATCGGGGTCGTGACAAGTTGGTATCAGAGCTCTAGGTTCATAGGAGTCATAGATCACAAGCCGATTTATTAGAGTCTCGCTGATCGGTACGGAGACGTCTGTACTTATCTACGAGAGGCTATGTTACTATTAGGAAAATTCCACTTCATTTGATTTCCTTGTTGTGCGATATTTTGACATCACAATTCTAAACTTCGGTCTTCTATTCTCTCACAGATGGTGAGGACACGTGCTACCCGAGATGATTAGGCACCCGTACCCCCTACTACAGCCGCCAGAGGCCAGGGCCGGGGTAGAGGCCGAGGACGCGCACATGGTGCAGCCAGAGCACCTGCGCGAGCTGCCGTCGAGGTACCACCAGTAGATCATATCGGAGCCCAGGCACCTGATACGCCTACCGCTACTACTACTCCAGCTCTTCAGGAGACTCTAGCATAGTTCATGAGCATGTACACCACTCTGGCTCAGGCAGGGTTGCTTCCCCTTGATGCAGCTACATCTCAGGCCGGGGGAGGAGCACAGACTCCTGCCACCCAGACTCCTAAGCAGCGAGTGCATGTTAGATGTACCACCTGTAGTGCTAGTTCAGCCCGAAGACAGGGCAGCAGTTTCCGAGGAGGAAGAGCTGAGGCTTGAGAGGTTCAAGAAGTATAAGCCTCCGGTATTCAGCGGTCTAGCATCGGAGGATGCTTTGGGATTTCTAGATGAGAGTTACCACATTCTCTGTACCATGGGTATATCAGGATCGAGCGAGGTTTCCTTCACTACCTTCCAGCTTCGAGGAGCCGCCTATGAGTGGTGGCGCACCTATGAGTTAGACAATCCGGATGAGGCTGCTTCACTGACTTGGACTTAGTTTTCAGATCTATTCCTGAGGTAGTATGTTCCTCAAAGCCTCAGAGACGCATGGCGCGCGGAGTTTGAGCATTTGTGCCAGGGTGCTATGACTGTTTCAGAGTATGTTGTCCTTTACACCAGCTTGGCCAGACATGCCCCAGCCTTGGTTTCTACTGTCCACGAGAGGATTCGCCGGTTTATTGAGGGCCTTATTCCTAGCATCAGATCTAGCATGGCTCGTGAGTTAGAGATGGATATTTCTTATCAGTAGGTGGTGAGCATTGCTAGGAGGATTAAGGGTATGCATGCCGGGGAGAGAGAGGAGAGAGAGGTCTCGATAGTTGGGCCATTTCTCTGGTGCCCGTGCTCCAGTTATAGATTATCAGGGTAGGGGTTACATAAGTCGCCCTATTCATTCAGCTCTTCCAGCATCCAGTAGTGCTCCAGCTCCTCCTAGGCCTCAGGAACCTTATTATGCACCACTGGTATCTAGCGTGCCTCCTGCGCGGGGTGCTTTCTGAGGTCAGTCCAATAGACCTGGCCTGAGCTAGTCACAACCACCACGTCCTCCTAGAGCTTGTTTTGAGTGTGGTGATACGCATCATATGGTGAAGGATTGTCCTAGACTTGGGAGGGGTGCACCTCCACAGACTTCTTAGCCACAGCGTGCCCTGTATAGTTCTTAGGCTATGGTTAAAGCTCCAGTTGCTACCTCACCTGCTCAGCCAGCTAGAGGTAGATGTTGGAGAGGTAGAGGTTGCCCTAGAGGGGGAGACCAGGCCAGATACTATGGCCTTCCTGCCCGTACCGAGGTTGTTGCCTCTGATTTTGTCATCACAGGTATTATATTGGTTTGCCACAAAGATGCATCGGCTCTATTCGATCCAGGCTCTACTTACTCTTATGTGTCTTCTTATTTCGCTCCGCATTTGGGTGTATCTCAGGATTCTTTGAGTTCCCCTGTTTATGTTTCTACTCCTGTGGGAGATTCTCTTGTTGTATACCGCATTTATCGGTCGTGTTTGGTTGCTCTTAGTGGTTTTAAGACCAGAGCTGATTTATTGTTGCTCAGCATAGTAGATTTCGATATTATCTTGGGCATAATCGTTTGTCGCCCCATTATGCTATTTTTGATTGTCACGCCAAAACCGTGACGCTGGCTATACCAGGTGTACCGCGTGTTGAGTGGAGGGGTACATTAGATTACACTCCCAATAGTGTTATTTCTTTTCTTAAAGCTCAGCGTATGGTTGAGAAGGGGTGTGATGCATATTTAGCTTATGTGAGAGACGTCAGTATTGATACCCCTTCAGTTGATTTAGTTCCAGTAGTACGGGATTTTCCCGATGTGTTTCCAGCTGATCTTCCAGGCATGCCGCCTAATAGAGATATTGATTTTGGCATTGATCTGTTGCCGGGCACTCAACCCATCTCTATTCCTCTATATCGTATAGCTCCTCCTGAGTTGAATAAGTTGAAGGAATAGTTGCAGGAATTGCTTGATAAGGGTTTCATTCGGCCCAGTGTATCACCTTGGGATGCTCCTGTCTTGTTTATGAAGAAAAAGGATGGTTCCATGTGTATGTGCATTGATTATCGCCAGTTGAACAAGGTTACAATGAAGAACTGTTATCCTTTGCCTCGTATTGATGATCTGTTTGACCAACTTCAAGGTGCACGGGTGTTTTCTAAGATTGACTTGTGCTCAGGTTATGATCAGTTGAAGATTCGGGAGTTAGATATCCCGAAGATTGCTTTCAGGAGTCGATATGGTCATTACGAGTTCTTTGTTATGTCATTTGGGCTGACCAATGCCCCAGCAACCTTTATGCATTTGATGCACAGTGTGTTCCGGCCATATCTTAACTCGTTTATCATTGTCTTTATTGATGATGTTCTGGTGTATTCTCGGAGTCGGGAAGATCATGAGCAGCACCAGAGGACTGTGCTTCAGACTCTAAGAGAGAAGAAGTTATATGCTAAGTTCTTGAAATGTGAGTTTTGGTTGGATTCGGTGGCATTCTTAGGCCACGTGGTATCGAGTGGGGGTATTCAGGTGGATCCAAAGAAGATAGAGGTCGTGCAAAGTTGGCCCAGACCATCCTCAGCTACAGAGATCCGCTGTTTCCTTAGCTTGGCGGGCTACTACTGTCATTTTGTGGAGGGGTTTTCATCGATTGCAGCCCCTATGACCAGGTTGACCCAGAAGGGTGCTCTATTTTAGTGGACGGAGGAGTGTGAGGCGAGCTTTCAGAAGCTCAAGACAGCTTTGACTACAGCCCCAGTTTTGATATTGCCTACAGGTTTGGGGTCTTATACGGTCTATTTTGATGCCTTGAGGATTGGCCTCGAAGCGGTGTTGATGCAGGACAGAAGGGTGATTGCCTACGCGTCCAGACAGTTGAATGTTCATGAGAAGAACTACCATGTTCATGACCTTGAGTTAGTTGCCATTGTTTACGCATTGAAGATTTGGCGCCATTACTTATACGGGGTTCCCAGTGAGATTTATACTGACCATCGGAGCTTACAGCACCTGTTCAAGAGAAAGGATGTAAATTTGCGCCAGAGGAGGTGGTTAGAGTTGTTGAAGGACTATGATATCACCATTTTGTATCACCCGGGCAAGGCCAATATAGTGGCTGATGCCTTGAGTCGCTGGGCGGAGAGTTTGGGGAGTTTGGCATATTTACCAGCATCGGAGAGGCCTATGTCGATGGATGTTCAGGCCTTAGCTAGCCAGTTTGTAAGATTGGATCTTTTAGAGCCCAGTCGGGTTCTAGCTTGTTTGGTTTCTCGGTCTCCCTTATTTGATCGTATCAAGGAGCGACAATATGATGACCCTCATTTGCTTGACCTCAATGACAAGGTTCAGCACGGTGATGCTAGGGATGTTACTATTGGTGATGATGGGGTATTAAGGATGCAGGGTCGGATTTGCGTACCCAATGTTGATGGGCTTCGAGAGTTGATTCTAGAGGAGGCCCATAGCTCGCGGTATTCCATTCTTTCGGGTGCCGCGAAGATGTATCGGGATTTGAGGCAGCACTACTGGTGGAGGCGGATGAAGAAGAATATAGTTGGATTTGTAGCTCGGTGCCTAAACTGTCAGCAGGTGAAGTATGAACACCAGAGACTGGGTGGGTTGCTTCAGCAGATAGAGATTCCGGAATGGAAGTGTGAGCGGATCACCATGGACTTTGTAGTTGGGCTCCCACGGACTTTGAGAAAGTTCGATGCTCTTGATCGTGGATCGGCTGACCAAGTCCGCTCATTTCATTCCTGTGTGTACTACTTATTCTTCGGAGCGGCTGGCGGAGATTTATATCTGGGAGATTGTTCGTTTGCATGGTATTCCAGTGTCTATCATCTCAGATAGGGGTACTCAGATTACATCACGGTTCTGGAGGCCGTTCTGCATGAGTTGGGTACTCGGGTGGAGTTGAGTACAGCATTTCCCCCTCAGATGGATGGACAGTCCAAACGCACTATTCAGATTCTTGAGGATATGCTCCGTGCGTGTGTGATTGAGTTTGGAGGGTCTTGGGATCAGTTCTTGCCATTGGCGGAGTTTGATTACAACAACAGTTATCAGTCCAACATTTAGATGGCACCGTATGAGGCTTTATATTGTAGGCAGTATAGATCTCCAGTGGGTTGGTTTGAGCCAGGTGAGGCTAGATTATTGGGCACAGACTTGGTTCAGGATGCTTTGGAGAAGGTTAAGGTGATTCAGGATAGACTCGGTAGAGCCCGGTCCAGACAGAAGAGTTGCACGGACCAGAAGGTTCGTGATGTTTCGTATATGGTTGGAAGGTTCTGCTTCAGGTTTTGACTATGAAGGGCGTTATGAGATTTGGGAATAAAGGGAAGTTGAGTCCGAGGTTTATTGGCCCTTTTGAGATAATGAGGCGTGTTGGGGAGGTTGCTTATGAGCTTGCCTTACCTACCAGCTTGGCAAGAGTTCATCCGGTATTTCATGTTTCGATGCTCCGGAGGTATCACGACGATCCGTCGCACGTGCTGGATTTCAGTTCAGTCCAGTTGGACAAGGATTTATCTTATGTTGAGGAGCCAGTGGCAATATTGGACAGGCAGGTTAGAAAGATGAGGTCAAAGAACATTGCATCAGTGAAAGTTCAATGGCGGGCCAGCCGGTCGAGGAGACGACCTGGGAGACCGAGCAGGATATGCGTAGCTGTTACCCTCATTTTTTCACTACTTCAGCTATGTCTTTATGCTCGTTCGAGGACGAACAAATATTTAAGTGTAGGAGGATGTGACGACCCGGCCGGTCGTCTTAAGAATTAACGCCCCGATCCCCTATTAACTGCTTCCCCCGAGTTTATTTCTGCTATTTTGATTTGCCAGGATGTTCGGTTTTAAGTTTCGGAGAGTTTTGGGACACTTAGTCCTTAAATGAGAGCTTAAGTGTTGGAAAGTTAACCGTAGTTGGATAAGTATGAAGACGGCCTCGGAATGGAAATCTTATGGTTCTGTTAGCTCCGTTGGGTGATTTCGGGGTTAGGAGTGTGTTCGGATTGTATTTTGGAGGTTCGTAGCTAATTTAGGCTTGAAATGTCGAAAGTTGAATTTTGGAAGTTTCCGGTTCGATAGAGAGATTTTGATTCGAGGGTCGAAATGAAATTCCGAGAGTTGCAATAGTTCTGTTATGTCATTTGGGATGTGTGTGAAAAATTTCAAGTCATTCGGAGGTGGTTTGGTTGGGTTTTTGATCAAAAACGTAATTCGAAGATTTTGGAAAGCTTAGGCTTGAATCCGATGTGTTTTGGTTGAATTGATGTTGTTTGAGGCGTTTTGAAGATTTGTACAAGTTTAAATAAGGTTTTAGGATATGTTGGTGCCTTTGGTTGAGGTCCCGAGGGCCTCGGGTGTGTTTCGAATGCTTAACGGATCATTTTTAGTTGTTAAAAAGTTGCAAATTTTGTTCAGCTATTGCAGAGGAAATTTACCCTTTGTGTTCGCGAGTGGACCCCTGCATTCGTGAAGAGTCAGTTGAGGAAGGCAAATGTTAAGCCTATGCATTCGCGATGGGACCTCCGCATTCGCGAAGGGCTGGATACTTGTAAACAGCACTCGCGACTAGGCTTCGCGTTCGCGAAGGAGGAAATTTGACCCAGTAGAATTTACTCATCACGTTCGCGATGAGAGGAACGCGTTCACGGAGGTTAGCCGGGTAAAGCATCGCGATCGCGAGGGCCTTGTCGCGTTCGCATAAGAGGACTTTTGATCAACGTCATTTTTGTGCTTCGCGAACGTGAGGGTTTGACTGCGTTCGCGAAGAAGGAATTAAATGCCTGGGCAGAAATTTTTAAAAGGTTTATTTTGTGAATTTTAGCCTAGGTTCCTCCATTGTTAGGCGATTTTGAAGCTTTTTGAAGAGGGTGGAAGAGGGATTCAAGGGGAATCACTTGGAGGTAACATTTTTGACTTCATAACTCGTTTTTATGTGATTAAGGACCTAATTAGTGGTGAAACCAATTTGGGAAAAATGGGTAATTAGGGTTTGAGTTTAAGAGACCTTTAAATAAGGATTTAAGGAGCAATTTGGACTCCGATTTTAGTGTTCTTGATATGACTGGACTCGTGAGAGTACGAGGTTTTTGAAAATGTAAATTTTGCTCGATTCTGAGATGTGGGCCCGAGGGGCATTTTGGTCATTTTTCATAATTTCGCGTATGAGCTTAGACTTTAATTGTAGAATCAGTTACTTGAAGTATTATTTACATTATGAAATTGAATTGAATAGATTTGGGCCATTTGGAGTCGAGTACTCGTGGCAAGAGTGTGGTTTCGGATTGATTTTTGAGCCGGTTCGAGGTTAGTGGCTTGTCTAACCCTGTGTAGGGGACCTTCCCCTTAGGATTGCTATGTTTGGTAATTGAAATGCCTTGTACGTAAGGTGACGAGTGTGCACTTGTGTTAATTGTTGGAAATTCGATTTTATTTAAGTAATTACTAGTATGATTCCTTTCCTATTTCAATTACTTGCACTATTAAGCATGTTGTTAGTTTAGGAAAGCATGTCTAAGTGACTTAATTGTTTTATTTGATTCAACCTGCCTTACTTGAATTCTGTGCAGCATGCTAGGATAGAATCACTTATTGCCTTAAGATGAAAATTTGCCATTTCTCTATATCTTCCTGCTGCTGCTGTGTATTTATTTTGGGACTACGGATGTGGGATTCTGGTAGCTCCCCCTTGTCTGTTTCCTTTGGGACTACGAGTTAGATTCCCGGTATATCCCCCTGTACAGTTATATGGAACTACGAGAATGCACCCGATAGATTCCCCCAGTATTGGGTATTTACATTTGGGACTACGAAACGGGATTCCGGTAGATCCCCGAGCACTATGAGTTGGACTACGGGACGGGATCCTGGGAGATCCACTGGATATGTACATATGGGACCACAGGACGATATCCTGGGAGATCCCCGATTGTTATTATTGGTGCTGAGCTGTATTTCCTTTCCATGTTTGCCTTGTTTCTGTATAATTGTTGATGTCATGTACATCCTGTGTTATTTTACTACCGTACTTACTTATACTGTTCTATTCTATACTGTTAATCTTCATATTTTGTTTAACCTCAGTAGGGCCCTAACCTTCCTCGTCACTACCCAACCTAGGTTAGGCTTGGCACTTACTAAGTACTGTTGTGGTGTACTCATGCCTCTTCTGCACATGTTTTTCATGTGCAGATCCAGGTACCGCTACTCAGGCCTACCATCCTTGAGGGAGGAGACTTCTCTAGAGACTTCGAGGTACATCTTCCGCATCTGCAGACCGAGAAGTCCCTTTCTATTCTAGCTGTTAAACATTGCCCTTCGGTATTTTCTTTCATGTTAGACATTCTAGAGTTAGACTGTTAGATATTCCAAAGGCTTGTGTTTCCGTGAGTTTCCCGGTTTTGGGATAGTACTTGGTTTTGAGAATGTTGGGTTGTATATGTCGAGCGGCATTATAACTATTGTTCCATTCAGTTACTTTTGGTTTTTTGTTATTTTCTTCCGCAAGTTTTGTTTATGTTCCGCATGTGTTAGGCTTACCTAGTCGTAGAGACTAGGTGCCGTCATGACAGTTCATGGAGGGCGAACCGGGGTCGTGACAAGTTGGTATCAGAGCTCTAGGTTCATATTAGTCATGAATCAGAAGCCGGTTTATTAGAGTTTCGTTGATCGGTACAGAGACGTCTGTACTTATCTATGAGAGGCTATGTATCTGTTAGGAAAATTCCTCTTCATTTGATTTCCTTGTCCTGCGATATTTTGATATCACAATTCTAAACTTGTGTCTTCTATTCTCTCACAAATGTTGAGGACATGTGCTATCCGAGATGATCAGGCACCGGCACCCCCTACAACAGCTGTCAAAGGCCGAGGCTAGGGTAGAGGCCGAGGACGCGCACGTTGTGCAGCCAGAGCACCTGCGCGAGCTGCCGTCGAGGTACCGCTAGTAGATCCAGCTGGAGTCCAGTCACCTTATACGCCTACCGCTACTACTACTCCAGCTCTTCAAGAGACTATAGCACAGTTCATGAGCATGTACACCACTCTGGCTCAGGCAGGGTTGCTTCCCCTTGCTGCAGCTACATCAGGCCGGGGGAAGAGCACAGACTCCCACCACCCACACTCCTGAGTAGCGAGTGCATGTTAAGCAGGTCCCTGAGATTATTCGTGTACCGCCTGCAGTGCCAGTTCAGCCCGAAGATAGGGCAACGGTTTCCGAGGAGGAGCAACTGAGGCTTGAGAGGTTCAAAAAGTTCAAGCCTCCGGTATTCAGTGGTCTAGCATCGGAGGATGCTATGGGATTTCTAGATGAGAGTTACCGCATTCTCTGTACCATGGGTATATCAGGATCGAGCGAGGTTTCCTTCACTACCTTCTAGCTACAAGGAACTGCCTATGAGTGGTGGCGCACCTATGAGTTAGATAGTCCAGATGAAGCTGCTTCACTAACTTGGACTCAATTTTCAGATCTGTTCCTGAGGGATTATGTTCCTTAGAGCCTCAGGCACGCATGGCGCGCGGAGTTTGAGCATTTACGCTAGGGTGCTATGACTGTTTCAGAGTATGCTGTCTAGTACACCAGTTTGGCCAGACATGCCCCAGCCTTGGTTTCTATTATTCGCGAGAGGGTTCGTCGGTTTATTGAGGGCCTTATTCCCGCATTAGATCTAGCATGGCTCGTGAGTTGGAGATGGATATTTCTAATCATCAAGTGGTGAGCATTGCTAGGAGGATTGAGGGTATGCATTCTGGGGAGAGAGAGGAGAGGGAGGGAGGCCAAGAGGTCTCGAGAGTCGGGCCATTTCTCTGGTGCCCGTGCTCCAGCTGCAGGTCATCAGGGTAGGGGTTATATGATTCGCCCTATTCATTCAGCTCTTCTAGCATCCAGTAGTGCTCCAGCTCCTCCTAAGCCTCAGGAGCCTTATTATGCACCACCGGTATCTAACGCGCCTCCTGCGCGGGGTGCTTTCGAAGGTCAGTCTAGCAGACCTTGCCCGAGCCAGTCATAGCCACCACGTCCTCCTAGAGCTTGTTTTGAGTATGGTGACACATGTCATATGGTGAGGGATTGCCCCAGACTTGGGAGGGGTGCACCTCCACAGACTTCTCAGCCACAGCGTGCCCCGTAGAGTTCTCAGGCTATGGTTAAAGCTCCATTTGCTACCTCACCTGCTCAGCCAGCTAGATGTAGAGGTTGGAGAGGTAGAGGTTGCCCTAGAGGGGGAGACCAGGCCAGATACTATGGCCTTCCTGCCCGTACCGAGGTTGTTGCCTCTGATTTTGTCATCACAGGTATTATATTGGTTTGCCATAGAGATGCACCGGTTCTATTCGATCCAGGATCTACTTACTCATATGTGCTTCTTATTTCGCTTCGCATTTGGGTGTATCTCGGGATTCTTTGAGTTCCCTTATTTATGTTTCTACTCATGTGGGAGATTCTCTTGTTGTAGACCGCATTTATCAGTCGTGTTTGGTTTCTCTTAGTGGTTTTGAGACCAGAGGCGATTTATTGTTGCTCATCATGGTAGATTTTGATATTATCTTGGGCATGGACTGGTTGTTGCCCTATTATGCTATTCTTGATTGTCACGCCAAAACTGTGACGCTGGCTATACCAGGTGTACCGCGTGTTGAGTGGAGGGGTACTTTAGATTACACTCCTAGTAGAGTTATTTCTTTTCTTAAAGCTCAACGTATGGTTGAGAAGGGGTGTGACGCATATTTAGCTTATGTGAGAGATGTCAGTATTGATACCCCTTCAGTTGATTCAGTTCTAGTAGTACGGAATTTTCCTAATGTGTTTCCAGCTGATCTTCCAGGCATGCCGCCTGATAGAGATATTGATTTTGGAATTGATCTACTGCCGGGCACTCAGCCCATGTCTATTTCTCTATATCGTATGGCTCTTCCTGAGTTGAAGGAGTTGAAGGATTAGTTGCAGGAATTGCTTGATAAAGGTTTCATTCAGCCCAGTGTATCATCTTGGGGTGGTATCGAGTGAGGTTATTCAGGTGGATCCGAAGAAGATAGAGGTCGTGCAGAGTTGGCCCAAACCATCCTCAGCTATAGAGATCCGCAGTTTCCTTGGCTTGGCGGGCTACTACCGCCGTTTTGTGGAGGGAGTTTCATCGATTGAAGCCCCTATGACCAGGTTGACCCAGAAGGGTGCTCCATTTCAGTGGACGGAGGAGTGTGAGGCGAGCTTTCAGAAGCTCAAGACAGCTTTGACTACAGCCCCAGTTTTGATATTGCCTACAGGTTCGGGGTCTTATACAGTCTATTGTGATGCCTCGTGGATTGACCTCGGAGCGGTGTTGATGCCGGACGGTAGGGTGATTGCCTACGCGTCCAGACAGTTGAAGGTTCATGAGAAGAACTACCTTGTTCACGACCTTGAGTTAGCTGCCATTTTTCACGCCCTGAAGATTTGGCGCCATTACTTATACGAGGTTCCCTGTGAGATTTATACTGACCTCGAAGCTTGCAGCACCTATTCAAGCAAAAGGATCTAAATTTGCGCCAAAGGAGGTGGTTAGAGTTGCTAAAGGACTATGATATCACCATTTTGTATCACCCGGGCAAGGCCAATGTAGTGGCTGACGCCTTGAGTCGCCGAGCGGAGAGTTTGGGGAGTTTGGCATATTTACCAGCATCGGAGAGGCCTATGGTGATGGATGTTCAGGCCTTTGCCAGCCAGTTTGTGAGATTGGATCTTTCAGAGTTTGCGTGATTTCTCGGTCTTTCTTATTTGATCGTATCAGGGAGCGGTAGTATGATTACCCTCATTTGCTTGTCCTCAAGGACAAGGTTCAGCACAGTGATGCTAGGGATGTTACTATTGGTGATGATAGGGTATTGAGGATGCAGGGTCAGATTTGTGTACCCAATGTTGATGGGCTTCGAGAGTTGATTCTAGAGGAGGCCCGTAGCTTGCAGTATTCCATTCATCTGGGTGCCGCGAAGATGTATCAAGATTTGAGGCAGTACTACTGGTGGAGGCGGATGAAGAAGGATATAGTTGGATTTGTAGCTTGGTGCCTCAACTGTCAGCAGGTGAAGTATGAACACCAGAGACCGGGTGGGTTGCTTCAGCAGATAGAGATTCTGGAATGGAAGTGGGAGTGGATCACCATGGACTTTGTGAAAGTTCGACGCTATTTGGGTGACCGTGGATCGGCTGACCAAGTCTGCTCATTTCATTCCTGTGTGTACTACTTATTCTTCAGAGCGACTGGCGGAGATTTATATTCGGGAGATTGTTTGTTTGCATGGTATTCCAGTGTCCATCATCTCAGATAGGGGTACTCAGACAGACGGACAGTGTGAGCGCACTATTCAGATTCTTGAGGATATGCCACATGCGTGTGTGATTGAGTTTGGAGGGTATTGGGATCAGTTCTTTCCATTGGCGGAGTTTGCTTACAACAACAGTTATCAATCCAGCATTCAGATGGCACCGCATAAGGCTTTATATGGTAGGCGGTGTAGATTTTCGGTGGGTTGGTTTGAGTCGGGTGAGGCCAGGTTATTGGGCACAGACTTGGTTCAGGATGCTTTGGAGAAGGTTAAGGTGATTCAGGATAGACTCCGTACAGCCCGGTCCAGACAGAAGAGTTACGCGGACCGAAAGGTTCATGATGTTTCCTATATGGTTAGAGACCAAGTCCTGCTTCGGGTTTCGCCTATGAAGGGCTTTATGAGATTTGGGAAGAAAGGGAAGTTGATTCCGAGGTTTATTGGCCCTTTTTGAGACATTGAGGCGTGTTGGGGAGGTTACTTATGAGCTTGCCTTACCTCTCAGCTTGGCAGGAGTTCATCCGGTATTTCATATTTTGATGCTCCGGAGGTATCACGGCGATCCGTCGCACGTGCTGGATTTTAGTTCAGTCTAGTTGGAGAAGGATATATCTTATGTTGAGGAGCCAATGACAATATTGGATAGGCAGGTTAGAAAGCTGAGGTCAAAGAACTGCATCAGTGAAGGTTCAATGGCGGGGCTAGCCAGTCGAGGAGGCAACCTGGGAGATCGAGCAGGATATGCGTAGCCGTTACCCTCATTTTTTCACTACTTCATGTATGTCTTTATGATCGTTCGAGGACGAACAAATATTTAAGTGTAGGAAGATGTGTCGACCCGGACGGTCGTCTTAAGAATTAACGCCTCGATCCCCTATTAACTACTTCCCCCGAGTTTATTTCTGCTATTTTGATTTGCCGGGATGTTCGATTTTAAGTTTCGGAGAGTTTTGGGACACTTAGTCCCTAAATGAGAGCTTAAGTATTGGAAAGTTGACTGTAGTTGGAATAGTGTGAAGACGGCTTCGAAATGGAAATCAGATCTGGTTTTGATAGCTCAGTTGGGTGATTTCGAGGTTAGGAGCGTGTTCGGATTGTGTTTTGGAGGTCTGTAGCTAATTTAGGTTTGAAATGCTGAGAGTTGAATTTTGGAAGTTTTCGGTTCGATAGTGAGATTTTGATCCGAGGGTCGAAATGGAATTCCGAGAGTTGTAGTAGTTCCTTTATTCATTTGGGATGTGTGTGCAAAATTTCAGGTCATTCGGAGGTGATTTGGTTGGGTTTTTGATCAAAAACGTAATTCGGAAGATTTTGGAAAGCTTAGGCTTGAATCCGATGTGTTTTGGTTGAATTGATGTTGTTTGAGGCGTTTTGAAGATTTGTACAAGTTTAAATAAGGTTTTAGGATAAGTTGGTGCCTTTGGTTGAGGTCCCGGGGGCCTCGGGTGTGTTTCGAATGCTCAACGGATCATTTTTAGTTGTTAAAAAGTTGCATATTTTGTTCAGCTGTTGCAGAGGAATTTTATCCTTCGCGTTCGCGAGTGGCCCTCGCATTCGCGAAGAGTCAGTTGAGGAAGTCAAATGTTATGCCTTCGCATTTGCGATGGGAGCTCCGCATTCGCGAAGGGCTGGATACTTGTGAACCGCGCTCGCGACTGAGCTTTGCGATCGCGAAGGAGGAAATTTGACACGGTAGAATTTACTCATCGCGTTTGCGATGAAAGGAACGCATTCGCAGAGGTTAGCCGGGTAAAGCATCGTGATGGCGAGGGCATTGTCGCGTTCGCGTAAGAGGACTTTTGGTCAACGTCATTTTTGTGCTTCGCGAACGCGAGGGTTTGACCGCGTTCGCGAAGAAGGAATTAAATGCTTGGGCAGAATGTTTTAAAAGATTTAATTCGCGAATTTTAGCCTAGGTTCCTACATTGTTATGCGATTTTGAAGCTTTTTTAAGAGGGTTGAAGAGGGATTCAAGGGGAATCTCTTGGAGGTAATATTTTTGACTTCATAACTCATTTTTATGTGATTAAGGACCTAATTAGTGGTGAAAAAATTTGGGAAAAATGGGTAATTAGGGCTTGAGTTTAAGAGACCTTTAAATGAGGATTTGAGGGGTCATTTGGACTCCGATTTCAACGTTCTTATTATGTATAGACTCGTGAGAGTACGAGGTTTCTGAACATGTAAATTGCGCCCGATCCGAGACGTGGGTCCGAGGGGAATTTTGGTCATTGTTCATAATTTCGCGTATTAGCTTAGACTTTAATTGTAGAATCAGTTACTTGAAGTGTTATTTATATTATAAAATTGAATTGAATAGATTGGGCCATTTGGAGTCGAGTACTCGTGGCAAGAGCGTGGTTTCGGATTGATTTTTTAGCTGGTTCGAGGTAAGTGGCTTGTCTAACCTTGTGTGGGGGACCTTCCCCTTAGGATTGCCATGTTTGGTAATTGAAATGCCTTGTACGTAACGTGACGAGTGCGTACTTGTGCTAATTATTGGAAATCCGATTTTCTTTAAGTAATTACTAGTATGATTCCTTTCATGTTTCTATTACTTGCACTATTAAGCATGTTGTTAGCTTAGGAAAGCATGTCTAAGTGACTTAATTGTTTTATTTGATTCAACCTGCCTTACTTGAATTCTGTGCAGCATGCTAGGCTAGAATCACTTATTGTCTTAATATGAAATTTTGCCATTTCTGTATATCTTCCTGCTGCTGCTATGTATTTATTTTGGGACTACGGATGTGGCATTCCGGTAGCTCCCCCTTGTCTGTTTACTTTGGGACTACGAGTTAGATTCCCGGTAGATCCCCCTGCACAGTTATATGGAACTACAGGAATGCACCCGACAAATTTCCCTAGTACTAGGTATTTACATTTGGGACTATGGAACGAGATTCTGGTAGATCCCCGCGCAATATGAGTTGGACTACGGGACGGGATCCCGGGAGATCCACTGGATATGTACATATGGGACCACAGGACGGTATCCTGGGAGATCCCCGATTGTTATTATTGGTGCTGAGTTGTATTTCCTTTCCATGTTTACCTTGTTTCTGTATAGTTGTTGATGTCCTGTACATCCTGTGTTATTTTACTGCCGTACTTATTTATACTGTTCTGTTCTATACTCAGATCTTCATATTTTATTTAACCTCAGTAAGGCCCTAACCTTCCTCATCACTACCCAACCGAGGTTAGGCTCTGAGTACCACTGTGGTGTACTCATGCCTTTTATGCGCATGTTTTTCATGTGCAAATCTAGGTATCGCTAGGCCTACCATCCTTGAGGGAGGCGACTGCTCTAGAGACTTCGAGGTACATCTGCCGCGTCCGTAGACCGAGAAGTCCCTTTCTATTCTAGCTATTAAACATTGCCCTTCTGTATTTTCTTTCTTGTTAGACATTCTGGAGTTAAAGTGTTAGATATTCCAAAGGCTTGTGTTACCGTGAGTTTCCGGGTTTTGGGATAGTGTACTTGGTTTTGAGAATATTGGGTTGTATATGCCGAGCGACATTATAACTATTGTTCCATTCAGTTACTTTTGGTTTTTGGTTATTTTCTTCCGCAAGTTTCGTTTATGTTCCGCATGTGTTAGGCTTACCTAGTCGTAGAGACTAGGTATCGTCACGATAGTTCACGGAGGGCGAACCGGGGTCGTGACAATATCTATGTAGTGGTACACTTATCTGGGTGAGCTTTTTCTTGTGAAAGTTGTGAGAAAACATTCTATCTCCTGTCCATTCTTTTCCTTATGCCTAACTGTTGATATGGTCTATGTTAGGACAATTGCACAAGCATACACGTAGTTAAGCACCCTCATCGTATGAGAGGTCTTCTTGATATTGTTGGGTATATCGCACACCCTTATTACCTGCCTTCTATGTGAAAATAGTTTTATTGGCACGTGAGTCATCAGTGCGGTTATGAGGTGTTATGAGGGCACAAGATGCCGAGTGTTAGGGTTCAGGTATCGAGACCCGTTAGTAGTGATTTGTTTGAGGTTCGTACCTCATGGAGTTTGTTTGACAAAAACCTGATGTAAAGGCGATGTAATTTCTGAGTTATTACTTGTCCTTGTTGTACACGTGGTTTCAGAATTAAGTTGTGTGCCATTCACTCTTCTGTGTCGTTTTTATGATACTTGTTGTTTCCTGCCTTATTGAAATTACTGTATTGTTAGCCGTATTGCGTAGTCTTTATGTAGATACCTTATTCTGTTGTTCCAATACTTATACTTGTTCTGTTTATTAGACCAGCGGGTGTCTTCACAGTTCCTCGTTACTACTCCACCGAAGTTAGTCTTAATACTTACTGGGCATCGCTGTGGTGTGCTCATACTACACTTCTGTATATTTTTTTTATACAGATCCAGGTATTGATCGTTAGTAGTTGTGCGAATTATTGTCGAGGAGACTCAAGGTAACCCTGCTGCTGCGTTCGCAGGCTTCAGAATTGCCTTCTTATTTTGTATTCACACCGTTATACTTATTTTCATACAGTTGTATTAAGAAGTTGTAGCAAACTCTGTAGAGCTTATGACTTGTACCGCTGGTTTTGGGAAGTTGTAAATTCTGTAGAGATTTCCATTTCAATGTGTTAGATGTTCTTCTATTATTGTTGTTAATCAGAAAATGTTAGGCTTACTTAGTCCCTAAGACTAGGTTCCATCACGATACCCAAATGGAGGAAAAGTTGGGTCGTGACAATAGGTAAACATTAGTTACATATGACACAAAGGTAGAATACTCATTGCATTTGGCTAAATTAAAAGTAACATCGAATTATTGGGTTCAAAAGGAAAAAAAAATAAAAGAATAAGCAGGAATATCCTTGTTAAAGGGCGTTAGAAATGTTACCAATTTTCAATGACACCAGGGTTTAGTCTCTCCCGGTTAGATTTCATTATTATTTTAAGAGTGATTTTTTGTGTCTTTTACCTTGTTGTCTTTCATTGTTGATTGCTGCTTTAACTTGAAAAGAGTCTTGCTTTTGAATTCTCTTTTATGTTATTTTTATTTTGCCATATGACAAGTTTGATATTTCATTAAGTCTTAATCGTTGATTGTGATTCATACTCTTTTATTGCTTATTAGTGCTTTTGCTTTTATTTACCATCTTTTTTATGTTCTTAACTTTGTATTGTCTAACCTTTGTGTTTTCTTTCTCCAAGTTTTAGGTTGCCGATTCTATGTATTCTGCTTTTGGATCTTTTAAAACTAACACAACAAAGTATATCGAGGTAATTTATTATTTATTTTTTTCCTCATAAAACGATATATGAATTACGCCTTAGCATGTGAGTCCTTTAATCTTTTTTGTTTTTGTTTTATAGAATATTATTGTACCATTTGGCAGTTTTTTCTTGGTTTAGTTTGTTGTTACTTTTGTTTTTGATGCTTTTATAGGATTTTAGAAGAATTATTTTATGCTTAAATCTTATTCTTTTCACCATCCACTTCATTTTTTTAGGATAAAAGATTATGGTGGTTAATACTTTGGATTTAAAGATGATTTACATTTGACAAAAATATCTAAATACTAAAGTAGTCATATTATTGTATATATATATACTGACATCAGTATTACACAATAATTCATATTATTTTATATTTATATATTATTTTATTGATACATGCAAAGTTCATGTGCAACACACATAAACTAAAGCTAGTATCTATCTATACTATATTAAAAGCATGAAGACCCTTAGCGAAATGTCGTTCGCCTTTTTTGTCATTTGATTATTTTTCCTAAAATTTAAAATTCTAAAGTCAACTAAAATTATTGTTATTAATTATTTTCTTATATAAACAATGTAAAAGGTCCTAATATTTAAGACATTAAAAGAGTAAAATTTAATACTTATATAGGTGTGCAAGCGTTTACATGTTTAAAGAAGATTGAAGCATTAAAATATCTAAACTTCTTTTTGAGAACTTTTATAAGTGTGGATATTCGACCTCTTCTGACAAAATATAATCAAGTCTACTCTCGCTTTCTCTCTATAGACCCAATGCCCTCCGGCACACGTTAGTCCGACGTACGACCACTGTGGTTATGGCTCGGGGAAGGGATCGAGCTCGCGGAAGACCAAGGTTGCAACCTTTAGCTGGTGTTGGAAAACCAGTTGAAGTCCTCATGCAACTAGAGAAAACACAAGTAGCTAACATGGTTAAATCTCTTGTTCCATTGGATGAGGTTAGGATGAAGCAACATGCAAGTGAAGGGATGAAGCAAGGGCCAGCTGAGAGATTGGATCTGAGTATTAGTCCAATTCTAAGCGGCCAAAGTGACAAATCGACTGAGAATGTGTTAGCATGATTTTCTTCACTCTGCTTCTGTGGTTAGCATGATTTTCTTTGCTTTGGTTCCGTGTGTTAGCATGATTTTCTTTGCTTTGGTTCCATGTGTTAGCATGATTTTCTTTGCCTTGGCTCTGTGTGTTAGCATGATTTTCTTTGCCTTGGTCTTGTTAACCTCTCGTGGTCACTATGCTTAGAATATGTTCTGCTGAATCTTTAGTCTACTTATATCACCTTTATATGACTGTGTTTGCTCATCTCTTGTTTCTTTCTGCCTATATAATTGACCTTGTTTGTTTGCTACTTCTGTTCATTCATATCTATTTAAATGTTGAAATATGCATAATCATGACTCCCCATGATTGATTCTGATTTTCCTTAACTTTCGGTAATTGAAAGATTTTCCTTCGAAGCCCTAGAATTCTACTCGTCTATTTGAATTAACGGATTTTGTTACCTAATTTACTATGATACTTTATTTACATAGCCCTTCCTTAATTGGTTTTTTTCTGAATTTGGTCCTAATTGGCTACTCTATGCCTACTGAACCTGGCTCCTTTCCTTATTTAATCATGCACTGATTCTTCTTCCTGCCTTATATGGTACTGAATCTTTCCGTTTGATCTTAATTCCCTTAATTTAAGGAAGTACTCCCTTGATTCTCTAATTGATTGATTCTAAGTTCTTAAATTAGTGTACTACTATGATTTTTACCTTATTCTACTACCTACTTTCAACTATAAATTCTCTAAGTTTTCACAAACAAGACACGAGACTTGGTTTTCAAAACTACCCCTCTTACTAGAAAATCTCTGCTCTCCCTCTCTCTTGTGTTATTTGCTACTATTAGCCGGCTGCAAGCCAAGGCTAATCATTCTGTGCTCTTTGGTTCTTTCATTCTGCTCACTTCTATCTTCACTGGTATGTCCTAGTTTTGATTTAAAGCTTCAAACAACAACATGCTTCTCTTGTTGCTTCAGTTTCTCTTATTTCTAGTCTACTTCTACTTGTGGTTCTGTTGTGAAATTTGTAGTTGAGTTACATCACTAGCATGCTATTATGTCTCCTTTTCCCTTTAGATAAATGCATTCCCTTATGTGTGTTTAAAAGCATGCCTTGTCAGTTGTCTTTTACCTCTTGTGTGTTTACCACCTTATGAATCCCCAAATCCTTGTCACCCCTTCTATGTGTTTGTATTCTCTTTGACTGGTTTGTGACTATGTCAATGTCAACTATCTCTGAGCATGTTTTAAACCAGTCTTAAGACCTTTGCTGGGTTATGCAGCCAAATGTTTATGTATTCCCCAACCCCTTTACCCCAGTGTGACTATTGAATTCTGAAAACTAGCTGTGTGTGATCTTTTCCTAAGGTGTTTTAAGCTTGTTTACTACTCCAACCTCTTTTCAAGCAATCTATGATGCTTTACTAATTGCTTTCAAAACAGACTTTTAAGTCCAGTCCTTAATAAACTTCTTTCAATAGGTGTCCTACACTTTTACTTTACTCTTAGTTAATAAGTTCTGCCCCCTCTAGTATGTGTACTGCCTTGGGTTCCTCTTGAGAATCCTCTGAACTCTGACATACTGAGGCTGGCCTTTCCACACTACACTGGTTCAATACTTGGCTATTAAGTCTAGGTGTAAGCATTGCCCAGGGTCCTTGAGACCCTTAGGGAACTGTGATGCACCTAAACTCTAATTTATGGGAATGAGGTTTGAAAGGCCATTGGAGGGCTTTGGGAAACTTGGGCCTGATTTCAGGCTCTCTATAGTATCTTGTTGATTTTCTATTTCACTTATGTAATTCATTTATTGGCCTGTAATAATTTGTAAAACAGATATTTGGGGTATTTAGTAAAAGGGTGGGTAGATGTATACTTTGTGGGGTAACACGGGTAGAAATCCTGGTCTTAGGATTTTACTTTCAAATCTACCTGCTTTACTCAATAGAAAACATGTTCATAGGGTATGACTCTTGTTGAATCTGATTTCATTTGCATAATAGACATCATGCCTATAGGTTTTCACTTTTAAGGTCGTTTGCATCAGATAGAAACCATGTTCATAAATCCTACATTTGTCATGTTAGAAACCATGTTTCTAGGTTCCAAGCCATCACGTTTTAAATCAATTCAAGTATAGATACCATGCCTATAGGACATAATTCCGATTCAGTAAGTCTCTCACATGTTACTGCAAATTGACTAAAGCCAGTAATACACCTAGATACCATGCCTATAGGGATTTCTATTCGCAATTACGTTTGAAATCTAATTAGCCTAATAAGTCGATTTCATCTCGCCTAGTTTACTTCTTAAAACTGGTCTTATTAAGCGATAACATTTCCTGAAAATGGCTCTTTCAGCATTGCTTTAATCTCATTAGATATCCTGCCTATAGGTATTAAAAGGGTATAATTAGAAAATCCTACTCGTTTCTGCATCAACATAAATATTAGTATTCGGCATATAGGCAAGCCTTAAGGCATTTTCAAAACTTGCATTTCCCTGAAACTGTTTTGTCAACGTTTCTGATCCTAATAAGCTTTTAAAGAAGAGGCCCTGGCAACTAATAGGTTATGACTTCTGAAAGTGGTTTATTTCTGCATAATTACTTAGAAATCCTATTTTAGGACTTTGATTACTAAAGACCTTACTTGTGGTTGAGTCGTGTTGCATGCATGCTTGTTTGCGGAGGAAACTATGAGCCTTTTACTTGCTCTCGTTATGTGAAAGTCCTAGATGTTTTTTGACTGTCACCTTAGAGTTTTGCCTTTAAAACCTTAAGGGTTCATCTAGAACTACTTATAGGTAGAGGTCCTAACTCCCTCCGGGACTATTAAGAAAGGAAGGGTAGTAGCACGCAATAGGAATCAGTGACCAAACACTCGCTTTGCATGAAAAATAAGGGGATGGGAAGGGTAGACATGGGATATGATGACTACATGTTAATGTCACGTGTAGCCCCTCATTGAGGAGTGTTTACCGGACATTGCGTGGGGTGATCCTATAGGATAAACAATCTAGGACCCCTTCTTACCCCAAATCCTCTCCTTATTTAAAACTTTGTTTTGTATAATTTGTTCAAACCTTTATTTCACTAATTGACTTGTTCAATGAGCTTTACAACTTACTTGATTCAACTATTTATATGGACTAATTTGTATTTATAAGTTCGGTCGGGACCCACAATTATGGACCAAGAGGGGCGCCTAACACCTTCCCCTCGAGTTTATTTCGAGCCTTTACCCTAATTTCTTGTAATGCAAACCAACACAAGAGTTAATCTCTCTAGGTGCCCTAATGTACCATAATCCGTTAGGTGGCGACTCTTCAAATACCCAATTCCCAAAAGGAAACGAGTCATTACCCCCCATGAGTGTCGAAACCCGGACTTCTTGATAGCATCCTAGGAAGCTCAACTCTATTCAAGGACATGGATGAAGCTTTTGAATCTCAAAGATGGCCTTTAATAAGAGTTCAAGCTAAAGAATTACAAAACAAGATCATTAGACTTCAAGTGCAAACGAAGAAGTTATTAATTGGGAGGATAAGCTCAAGGATAAAGGATGTGAATTGGCTAGGTGATAACATCAAGTATAAGGATAGAGTTTTAGAAGCTCCAAGGCCATATACAAGATCTCAAGCTAAAGAGTTGCAAACTAAGGTTGCTAGACTTTAATGGCAAATAAAGAAGCTTTTAATTGTAGAGGAAGAGCTCAAGCCCAAAGGAGATGAATTGTCCAAGTTTTACAATTATTTGGTAGTCCAAATTTAAGTCCAAGAGGAGGAAGATTGGGTTACCAAATCAGCCTTGAAGTCCACCAATAGGGCTCAAAATGACCTTAAAAGAGGTCCAAAAGGGGGTGTTTCAAAAGGAGCCCAATTGGAGTCCAAACCAACGGCCCAAACTAATAGTTTTAAGGCCCAAATCTGCCCCAAAAGGATTTGGCCGCCCCCCACTTAATTTTGATGGCTTTTGTTACCCCTTAGGAGCCACCTACCTAAGTTTGATGGCTATTGTGACCCCTAGCAGCCCCTACCTAATTTAGATGACTTTTTTAGCAACCCCCTACATTATTTTAAGTGCTTTTAACTCCTATAAATAAGGAGTTCTTCTCATTCATAAGACACAACATTTATTGATTAAGTATATCATACTTTGAGAGTTCTTTGAACCTTTGTTACTTGTGCTTTGAGATTTATCTTTCAACCTTTACTAGTTCTTAGTTCAAGGTAGTAAGATTACTTCTCTTTTATGATATCTTTGATTCCTTTGTGGTATTCTTAGAAGGCGATTAATTCTAGTTATTAATTGTTGTCTCAAGTTACTCGTAAAGTGGTCAAGATCCGAATCTATTGTTTTGATTTGCTTTTTAAGTAAAGGCGTTTGATTTCTTCCATAAATCAAGACGTTGTTACTTTGATCTTGTCAAGGCTATAGAACTTACGTTCTTGGAAGTTCTTGGAATTCTTTCCTTGAATTCGTCCCATATCCTTTATTTTCATCTCTTTAATTCTAGTTGTTCAATTCCTTGTTGTTATTGCTTCCGCATTTACTTCTCAAATTCTTACTCTAATTTGGATTCCCGACCTAGTTGTTATCAAGTGGTATCAGAGCGGTTTTTATCAAGATTTCGTTCTTGGTAAGTCTTGGGATTTCTTGAATACTAAGAGCAAAGAAAAGAAAAAAAAATTTTAAAAAAACGAAAATCAGTTTTTAGAACAAAAAAATAGAATTGCGTGCTCTCCGGGATATTTCTTTTGTATCTAATTTACCAAAAATTAACAAAGGAAACAAGAAGAGGGGATCCTAGATTTTCTTACTCTTTCTAATCTAAACATATAATCCTTTCCTTTTTGTTCGCGTCATGTTTCAACCTAGCCTAATAGTACTAGGATTTGGTTTTTCTTTCATTAGTTCCCCAAAAATCTGAATTTTACTACTAAGAACTTCATACGAGTTGGTTTAACTATAAATCTACAAAGTATTTTGTTCAAAGGTCATTTCGAGAGAAAGAAAAGGATAAAGTGTGTGAGAGAACAATTGAAAAAAAAAACAAAGAAGCCAAATTTGAGAGATACATGTTTCCTTTAATCTATGTCAAGATATCTCAAATAGGTAGTTGCAGTGGAAGGAGTAGATCTATGACTCTTGAAAGGTCGATATTACAATATATCGAATGGAAAGAAGACAATGGTAAAGTTATTTTTCAAACAAGAGCTAAAGTGATGTCTACAATTTATACCCTTAGAATTGACAAAGCATTTAACTATAACTTAATTAGCACTTATATGGTTGAGAAATTGAACTTGCCTTGTGTTGAACATATTGATCCCTACATGTTGAAAGGAGTAAAGGTAGATAAAAGAGTGTTATTACCATTCTCTATTGGAAGGTATGAGGATGTGATTTGGTGTGATGTCATTCCCATGAATCGTTTTCATATCTTGTTGGGAAGGCCATGGAATATCTATAGAAGTGCTTCATATAGTATCAAAAAAAATAGATACTCTTTTGAGGTTAATGGAAAGAAACTCAATCTTGGACCTTTAACTCCCTCACAAATTTGTGCAGATGAAAAGATTGTTAAAAAGAATATGGAAAAATACGAGAGAGAAAAGAATGAGAGGAGTAAGGGAGTGCATGTTGACATTCCAAGAGAGGAAAAAGGAGAGGTTGTCTTGAGTAAAAAGAGTGGGATGTCAAGTGAGGTAAACAATGATCTTGAGAAAAAAGAAAAGAGAGAAAGCAATAAGAGAAACAAAGTTTGTAAGGTAGAGAGAGAGAAACAAGAGAGATTGAGTGAAGAAAAAGAACTCTTTAGTAAGAGAAAAGAGGCTAAGGGTGAGGAAAACATTAGTCTTGCGATAAAAGCCAAAGAGAGTGTAAGCAAGAAAAAAGTTTCTTTACTTCCTAACCCATTAACTCTTTCTTGTTTTAGTTCTTGTGATTTTGTGCAGCCACGTGATGAAATACCTTTTGAAAGGAGTGGTGAGGCGCAAGAGATGGTGGCAAAAGATCCAATTGGATTCCAACATAAATTCGGCAATATCAATTCTTGTTGGATGGTGGAAGACAAAAGCTTGATTAAATTCTTTGTTATTAAACCTTTTGACTATTTCGATTCTTATTTACAGGTTTTGATATGGAGTTGCCTAAAAGCATTGCTAAGGTGGAGCCATTGCATAAAAGAATACAAGGTGATGATGTTCCATTGGTAAATAAGTCCAAGTATGGTATGTATAATTGGTTTATTTGCATTCTTGGTCTTTCTAGAACACCTAAGGTATTTTTGGAGGTAATGAATTACACTCTTATTTCTTATATTGGTGACTTTATAATTTTTGTAGATGATGATATTTTGATACACATCAAGTCATTAACTATAATATCTAAGTTAATATGTAAGAGTAATTCGCTTCCTTTTGAAATTGTGTATGACATAGATGATTACTTATTCCAACTTGGTGGAAAGAGGCATGGAATTTCTGTGAAGAGGCTTGCAAATGAGTTAAATATTTCTTCTTATCTTATTCAAGTGGCTAATGAGTTTTCATGTGCTAAAGAATGTGATCTTTGTTATGTGATGGGGAGTCATTCTTCAAGTCATGTTCATTGTAAGATTGTAAAAGTATTTGTTTCTAGTAAAGAGGATATGCATGATTGTTGTAATACTGGTGATCAAATACTCTTTCATGTAGAGGAATCCATGAGATTTGTAAATGTAGTTAGTAGTCTATATCATGAATGTATCTTGTTTGATAAATGTGGTAAAGGTACTTATAGTAAATGGATGTGTAGTCACTCTTTTATAATTTCTTTGTCATGTATACTCATGGACTGCCGTACCGACAAGATCGAATTGCAAGTTCCATTGCATGGTGCATCTAAGAGAGGTTTTTATTGTATTAATCTAGGTAGACATAAATTTTATTGGGATGATGATGTCCATATGCTTTATAAGGGAGTATTTATACCTATTAGGATTGATTGGGTTAAATGGGCACATTGTCACTATCTTATTTTATTCATACTATTTTTTCAGATTAGTGGATACCATTTACTAGTACGTGTTTTCTTTTTCTTGCAAGGTCGAAATTCGAGGACGAATTTTCTTCAAGAAGAGGGGAATGATAGCATCCTAGGAAGCTCAACTCTATTCAAGGACATGGATGAAGCTTTTGAATCTCAAAGATAGCCTTTAATAAGAGTTCAAGCTAAAGAATTACAAAACAAGATCATTAGACTTCAAGTGCAAACGAAGAAGTTATTAATTGGGAGGAAGAGCTCAAGGATAAAGGATGTGAATTGGCTAGGTGATAACATCAAGGACAAGGATAGAGTTTTGGAAGCTCCAAGGCCATATACAAGATCTCAAGCTAAAGAGTTGCAAACTAAGGTTGCTAGACTTTAATGGCAAATAAAGAAGCTTTTAATTGTAGAGGAAGAGCTCAAGCCCAAAGGAGATGAATTGTCCAAGTTTTACAATTATTTGGTAGTCCAAATTGAAGTCCAAGAGGAGGAAGATTGGGTTACCAAATCAGCCCTTGAAGTCCACCAATAGGGCTCAAAATGACCTTAAAAGAGGTCCAAAAGGGGGTGTTTCAAAAGGAGCCCAATTGGAGTCCAAACCAATGGCCCAAACTAATAGTTTTAAGGCCCAAATCTGCCCCAAAAGGATTTGGCCGCCCCCCACTTAATTTTGATGACTTTTGTTACCCCTTAGGAGCCACCTACCTAAGTTTGATGGCTATTGTGACCCCTAGCAGCCCCCTACCTAATTTAGATGACTTTTTTAGCAACCCCCTACATTATTTTAAGTGCTTTTAACTCCTATAAATAAGGAGTTCTTCTCATTCATAAGACACAACATTTATTGATTAAGTATATCATACTTTGAGAGTTCTTTGAACCTTTGTTACTTGTGCTTTGAGATTTATCTTTCAACCTTTACTAGTTCTTAGTTCAAGGTAGTAAGATTACTTCTCTTTTATGATATCTTTGATTCCTTTGTGGTATTCTTAGAAGGCGATTAATACTAGTTATTAATTGTTGTCTCAAGTTACTCGTAAAGTGGTCAAGATCCGAATCTATTGTTTTGATTTGCTTTTTAAGTAAAGGCGTTTGATTTCTTCCATAAATCAAGACGTTGTTACTTTGATCTTGTCAAGGCTATAGAACTTACGTTCTTGGAAGTTCTTGGAATTCTTTCCTTGAATTCGTCCCATATCCTTTATTTTCATCTCTTTAATTCTAGTTGTTCAATTCCTTGTTGTTATTGCTTCCGCATTTACTTCTCAAATTCTTACTCTAATTTGGATTCCCGACCTAGTTGTTATCACTTCTCTCCGCGGAAGGAGAAAGGGGGCGCGATAGCATGGCGGCTCTGTTGGGGATATATTTATGCTCTTACCATAACGAACTTGTTTTTACAAATTAGTCCAAGCATGCTTATCCTGTACCATGCTCCCTTATCTGAATTTAACTGTCTATTTTTAAGCATTTATGATTCTTTACCCCTGAAAACTGACATGTCTCTTTGATTTCCTTTTCTTGTAACTGTCTTTTCAATTATTTAAATGTTGTATTTATTTTTTTCTACGTGAAAATACTTGCCTACATGTTATTAACTGCTGCATAAATCATGTTCCACTCGTGCGTTTCAAATCCTATAGCAACGCTTTAATGAGTGGTCGCGCTCTTCCTATTTATTACCGTTAAATTTGGAAAGGTTTATTTGCGGTAAAATCAATCGACGGTTCCGTGCCTTCCCTCTCGAGTTGTCCGCTTGAGGGTACCAGTCTAAAACCCCATAGATATCTTACTCTATTTAAATTGTGCATGCATCATGGTCAAACCTAGTCGGGTCAGTTATGAACCACATAATGATCCTTTAAGATAAGCCTTATCTAAAGTCCATCGTATTTTCCATAATCCCAACGAACGCAACCAAGTTCTGTGCATTAATTTGGAGGACTAAATGCCAATATGCTGATCATAAATGTATAAATAGTCGAGTCCGATGGGGGTAAGTTCTAACCCTTTCGTTTTGCAAAAATGAGGAACGAGGTCCCCAATTTTGGTATGGTTAGCACGCCCCCACTCCTGCTAGACTAGTGGAGGAGTCTTCCATCAAATGACCAAATCAATGAGTGGAAAGAGAGGTCCACCAAAGCTAGCAAAAAGCTAGAATATCTGGAATACAGTCTGCTAGAATTGGAAGGAAAAGTGAAGAAGAGAGCCACCGACTGCCAGAACATTGAGGGAAACAAAGGAGAACACCTGGCAAAAGTATTTTTACTAGTGCACCTACGGGAAGTAGGGGATTTGATCAACGAGAGCATTCAACTCGAAGGAAGGTCCTTCTGGGACCAAATAGATTAATTTACTTGCTTTCCTTAAAATATAATAAGGCCAAGTGCCAGTAGTGACTTGTTTTATTATTATGGTAGTGTCGTTTTTTGGATTCGTCTACCTTATATTATGAAATGAAGCATTTATTAGCATTTGAAGTTCTCCAAATTTATTTGTTGCTAGGCCTACCTCGGGCACAACGAGGCTCCCAAATTAGGATACGAGTTTACATTTCGCAATGTGTTTAAATACTGCAAACGTTTCAGGATCCTCACTAACTTGTTACCTTTTTGTTTTTTGCTTATCTTTATTATTATTCCCATCCCCTTAGATTGGTTCATCTATACTGGCCTCATCAGCATATCATACTAGATCCAGAGGCCTTCCACCTCTTCCTCCTCCAAGCAACACAAAAAGCAGAGGAAGAAGCACTAGCTGGGCCGAAGGATCTGTTCTTGGAAGACGAGGACATGGATTGTTATGCCATAATTGAGGAGAATGAGGAAGAAGGTCTCTCCATTAAGATTGTGGCAAAGGGAGTTGTTCTCAGAAACTAGACCGCCACACCATCCCGAGCCCGCCGAGTCCCTAGGTAGCTTGGCAGAATTTATAGTCGTTCTAGGCATTTTAAAATTTCCAGCAATTTTGTTTTAAGATTTCTTTGTTTCAAAATAAATGCTCGATCTACCGAGCCAAGCTTTGTTCGAACAATTTTCTCAGTTTTAATCAAATGCATTTATCCTTTATCATTATTCATTATTATTTTTTATACTTCTCCTTTCTACAGTGTTATTATTACTTTTCCTGATGAACCAGTGATTGTGACATGTAATGAAGCAACGCAACATGAGAATAGTGCCTCAGAGGAAAAAGATGAGATATTCGAGGAAATTGTCAGGGAAGTTGAGAATTTTGAGAACAAGCCTAAATCCAACTTGGACGAAACAAAAGCGGTAAATTTGGGAGACGCCAAGACCGTTAAGGAGACCCGCATCAGCATTTATTTGTCACCAACAGAGAAGGAAGAGTACATCCATTTTCTAAAGGAATATGAGGATATTTTCGCATGGTATTATGACGATATGACCGGTTTGAGCACATCTATAGTAGCTCACAAGTTGCCTACCATTCCCATGTGCCCGCCAGTCAAGCAGAAACTCAGAAAATTCAAACCAGACATGAGTTTGAAAATCAAGGAGGAAGTCACCAAGCAGATCAAAGCCAAGGTTCTCAGGGTGGTTGAGTACCCAACCCGGTTAGCTAACATTATGCCAGTTCCAAAGAAGGACGGGAAGGTCAGGGTATGTGTCGGTTGTCGAGATTTAAACAGAGAAAGTCCCAAAGACGATTTCCCACTGCCAAATATACACATCCTGATCAATAACTGCGCCAAAGGTGAACTTCAATCCTTTGTAGATTGCTTCGCAGATTATCACCAGATTTGGATGGATAAAGAAGATGCCGAGAAGACAGCTTTCATTACGCCTTAGGGTGTGTACTGTTACAAGATGCCATTCGGTCTAAAGAATGTTGGGGCTACTTACATGAGGGCCATGAAATGATACACAAGGAAATAGAGGTATATGTGGACGACATCATCATCAAATCCAAAAGTGCCATGGATCACATAGCAGACTTGAGGAAGTTCTTCGATAGGCTCAAGAGGTACAATTTGAAGTTGAACCCCGCAAAGTGTGCATTTGGGGTTCCTGCAGGGAAGTTGCTGGGATTCATTGTCACTCACCGAGGGATCGAGCTAGATCCGACTAAAGTCATTCAGGAGTTGCCACCACCCAAAAGCAAAAAGGACATGATGAGCTTCCTAGGACGGCTCAACTACATCAGCCGATTCATAGCACAGTCCACAGTAATTTGTGAACCCATCTTCAAAATGCTAAGGAAAGATGCCAAGACAAGTTGGACTGAAGATTGTCAGAAAGCTTTTGACAAGATCAAGGGATACCTGTCCACACCGCCAGTTCTAGTCCCATCTGAACCAAGACGACCTTTACTGCTTTATCTATCCGTGTTCCAGCCTTTGGATATGTTTTGGGACAACAAGATGGGACAGGAAGAAAGGAGCAGGCCATATATTACCTAAGCAAGAAATTCACACCTTATGAAGCACGGTATTCTCTGCTCGAACACACTTGTTGTGCTCTGACTTGGACAGCCCAGAAGTTGAGGCATTATTTTTGTGCCTACACTACATACCTCATATCCAGGATGGATCCTCTGAAGTACATATTTAAGAAGCCCATGCCTACTGGGAAGTTAGCTAAGTGGCAGATACTGCTGAGTAAGTTTGACATCGTCTATGTAACTCAAAAAGCGATCAAAGGACAAGCATTGGCAGATCACCTTGCTGAAAATCCAATAGGAGGAGAATATGAACCTTTGAAAACATATTTTCCTGATGAAGAAGTGTCATTCATAAGAGAAGACATTATCGAAGCGTATGATGGTTGGAGGATGTTCTTTGACGGAACCACAAATTTCAAAGGAGTGGGCATTAGAGTAGTCTTGGTATCAGAAATGGGTCAGCATTATCCGGTATCTGCTAAACTCAGATTTACCTGCACCAACAACATGGCAGAGTATGAAGCCTACATTCTAGGGCTCAACATGGCAGTCGATAGGAACATCCAGGAGTTGTTGGTGATCACGATTCAGATTTGCTTGTGCACCAAGTGCAAGGAGAATGGGCTTGTTACGCCCTGCAATATTACGCCAATATTACGTCCCGCAGTATTATATAACGACGATGTTATGCTCGCAGTAATATGTTACGATGGTGTTACCCTCTACAGTAATATATTACGATTGATGTTACGTCCAACAATATTAAGTTACGACAGTGTTGTACCCGACAGTATTACATTACGGTGATATTACGCTTCGCATTAATAAGTTACGACGATGTTGCACCCTACAGTATTTTACATTAAATTTGTCGCAAGGTAATTGACATTAGTCCAAGGAAAAGATTACTAGGGGATTATAAGGATTATGCTATTCAAAAGTGATTAGTAAATTCATGAAGGTGAAAGGGGAAGCAAGTATAAGAAAATGAATTTTTGTCAAGTTTGGCATTTTGGGATAAAATACGGCCCGAGCTAAAATACCCAATATTTATGGACTAGTGTCATACAAGGTACTACATGGCCATGATAGTAAGGCGTATAAGGTATGTGAAAAGTGAGTAATATTTCAAGTAAGTGGGAATAATTCTTAATTTTGCGGGTAATTGATTAAATACCTGGTAACAGGACATTACCCAGTTAACTAATAAGTGGATAAATTAATTAAAATTCCACCCCCACTCTCCACGTGGCACAATGCCACTTATTAAGAGAAATGACTCATGACAAATGATGAGTACTGTCAACCTAAGAATAAATGGGCATTTAATAAAGCAAGACTTATAACAAGTCTTGGAAAAGGAGGAACCAAAAAAAAACATTACTATCACTTTAATATGAAATCTTCTTTTGAATAAGAATGAGAAACACTTTCCTCTTAGGACTTAAAACCATTTGAACCAAAAAATTCAAAAAGGTTTCTTTACTTCAAGAAATTAGAAACGTTTTCTTCTTACCAAGAAACGTTATGTCCATTATTCAGTTCGAAACGTTCAAAGCAGAACAAATACGTTCAGGTTTTCAAGGAATTCAAGTGTAATTTTGTTCATATTTCGCAGAAGCAGATTCGTTCGAATAATTCCGAAAACAGGTATGTTAAGGCTATCCCTTCTTTCTTTTGGCATGATCCATACGATATGAACGAAACGTGCAAATGCACAAATTCCATAAGTGACTCTACTCATAGAAGTAATAGAAATATCTATGTTCTTTAATTCTCATGTGTCATAATATTTTATCATTTGTTCATGGGTCTCAGAAAAATACGAAAGTTGAAAAGATGTTACTTTATGATATTGCTCAAGAGGCAAAGTGGTCTTATAACCTTCCGAATGATTTTATTGACGTACTTTTCATGCATTGCATTCATGTGCATTGACCCATGACCAGATGGCGTTATATACGCGTATATATGTAAATATATGTATATGGAATGGGAAAAGGTTATGGCGTTATATACGCACCACCACCTGATCAGCTGGTATATGATGATGATGTTGCCCACAGTGGCCGAAATATGATTCAAACGGCGTTATATACGCATATATATGTAAGTATGATTCAAACGGCGTTATATACGCGTATATATGTATGTATATATGTATATGGGATATGGGTAAGGTTATGGCGTTATATACGCACCACCACCTGATCAGCTGGTGATGATGATTTTTCCCACAGTGGCCGATATGATATGATGGGATGTCCTCAGAGGCTGATGATATTATGAAATATGTACTTATGCACGACATGACATTCATATGCATATGCATGACGTTAAAAGTAATTTATGATTTACAAAGTTATTCAGACTTACAGGTTGAGTCATGTACTCTATATGTCTTCCATATCTCTCATGTATTTATTTATGTGCCTTACATACTCAGTACATTATTCGTACTAACGTCCCTTTTGCCTGGGGACGCTGTGTTTCATGCCCGCATGTCCCGATAGACAGGTCGAGAGCCCTCCAAGTAGGCTATCAGCTCAGCGAAAGATGTTGGTGCGCTCCATTTGCTTCGGAGTTGCTCGTTTGGTTAGTATGATTTAGACGTGTATTGTTTGGTATGGCGGGACTCTGTCCCGACCCTTATGACATTTATGTATTCTTAGAGGCTTGTAGACATATGTCGTGTACATAAAAGATTGTACGGCCTTGTCGGCCTATGTTTTGAGTTTATAAAGGATCATGTTGGCCTATTAGGCCCGTATGCATATGTATATGATGATGTATTAAGAAAGATACGTTACGTTGGTACTCGGTTGAGTAAGGTACCGGGTGCTCGTCGCGGCCCATCGGTTTGGGTCGTGATAAAAGTGGTATCAGAGCAGTTCTGTCCTAGGGAGTCTACAAGTCGTGTCTAGTAGAGTCTTGTTTATGGGTGTGTCGTGCACCACACTTATAAGCAGGAGGCTACAAGGCATTTAGGATTGTCACTCTTTCTTCTTACTCTAGATCGTGTGGTAGAGCTCACTTATAAGAATCCAAGTTCTAAAATTCTATTTTATTCGTAATAAGACGATGCCTATATCCGAAAAGAAGGTTGGAAAGAGAGATTGTTGTGGAAAAGCTAAGCCTATATCCGAAAAGAAGGTTGGAAAGAGAGATTGTTGTGGAAAAGCTAAGTCAGAGGAATTGGATTTTTTTATGATGCCTACGATAAGTAAATGTGAGGTCTTTAGCAGATCATAGGTGTACTGAAAGGTGTAAGCTTCCTGATAAGAAGCCTTAAGGTAAGAATGCCTATCCATCTTTATGGTGAAAGACAATGAGAGATTAAGAAGATAAATACAAGTTTCAACAAGCAAAAGAAGCAAGATGAAGAAGGGTACGAGGTACCTAGTTAATAAAGGTTAACAACATCAATAATTGAGGCAGAGGAACATAAGCTTTTTGAGTTATATTCAATAGTAATAGAGGTATATACAATTGGTTGCACCCATTCCAGATATGCCCTAGATTAACATAAGTAGTATAAGAAGATATGATGGATGAATTGTTTGCGTCAGTTGACATTTCCGAAGGATATTGCAAATATACTAATAGATCTCTTTATGAGACACCGGATGATGCCCTCTGAAATAGTGCAGCCAGTTATGAGTACCACAAAGACATGCACTATAAGCCTTAATGGAATAAATATTACCTTAGTGTGGCTCGTGTCTCTAGTAAAGAGAGAACGTTAAGCAACTTGAAGAGCCATTGGATAGAGCAAAGGGAAGCTAAGAGCAAAAGAATCTCTTGTTCAAGTTTTTATAATAAAGTGATAAGCATAAATGTTAGCAGGAAATAAGAAAAGAGTTAATAAAGAATTATGAGTAAGATGTGATACATGTATGACAACGGTATATCAAAAGATGACAATGTTACAAAATCTATAGTCAAGTGAAGGAAGAAACGAGAAGTGACATGCCTTAGGACAACAAAAGAGTATAGGCCATAAAGTCATATCCTCACTTCGAGAAACAAGTTCGCGACGCTAACGTGATTCAGAAGAAAAAGTTAGACCCCAGAGTAATTGAAGTCAGCATGGACTGGTGGAAAAAGATGAACTAAACATGAATTAGGGACTGAGTAATTTGATAGTGGTCGACATCATGAGAACTTCATATTGCTTTTCGGCGATAATAGAATGGACCACAGAGGACGATTCATGAGAAACTCAGAGAATGGTTATTTAGGAAGACGTTTCCCTATAACAAGCAATGTGAGCAAAGTTCAGCTTAAGGGACTTGTGCCAGCTATACTAAATTTCACCATCGCGAGTGAGGAACTTTGTTATCCTTGGTACAGAAGGATTGTCGCAAGGCGAGTAAGGGTCATCGATGATGTGAAAAGACGCCAATGATGAAGAGGTAACATATCTATAGGTAGATCCTCGTGGCTTCAACTCTTAGTACTCTCCTAAAGGGGGGAATATGGAGTGATGTGGTGTTAAGTCAGAATTAAGTAGTTCTAGCAACTACGAAATGGTAAAGGAAGAATGCAATAAAAATGAGAAAGGGTTGAGATTGCACTTATCCAAATGCAACAGATATGCTACGATTCCATAACATTATGCAAACACGACGTAAAGGTTCCTTCCCGAGTTGTTATTAATAAATGAGGAGCCAGTGCGAGACGCAAGTTAAGAAAAAGAAAATAACCCAAGAAAGATTACGAGGAATATTGATATGAGAATGGGCCAACGAGTAGTTAGTAATTGGTCAGGAAGATCCCAGTAATGGCTAAATAGGAGGTTACAGACGAGTCATCAGATCGTGTAAGATAAACATAGCTTCAAAGAATATCATTATAATACTTGAGATATATTCAAACAAGAGTCCGGGTAGTTAAAGGTATTGTATGAGTGTTACGGGGATAAAAGAAAGTGCCACTGGGAAGGCAGTCAAAATATCATTTAAGAAGCAACCATACAAGCACAAGGGCATGGAAGTAAGCAACTACGGATGATTATAGGCAATAAGGACATCAAAAAGGTCTGTAATAAGCTCACAACTTTACGAGAGTCAAGGGTTCTCCCTAAACGAAAGACTAGATGAGGAGATAAGAAAGAAGGCTTTAACCTAAGCACAACGATCTAAAAAGGAAATGGTCGTGTAACAACAATCTCGCAACAACATTGTAAGCATTCCAAAGGAAAATGGCACCTACCATGGCTAATGAACGGAAAGTAAGAATTAAAAGTAATATTCGAGACCATATGAGTTGTATGAAAACTCTAGCAAGTGTGGGCACTAAGATAAGCTAAGTGGACGCAATAAGGGGGCAGAAAGACTAGGAAATGTAATAGCTTACGTTGAAAGAAAGCTAAGAGGGAACCAAAAAATCATTCGATCAATGACCCAGAGTTAGTACATTATGGATACACTCAAGATTTTGGAACATTATCCAGGCAGCATATTTGTTGACAACCATACAGCCATAAAAGACTCCGGTATAAGTTAAAAGAAAGAATTGAGCCCAGGGCATAGACAACAGATTGAATTGTTAGAAGATTATGTCATGGATATTCCATAACGTCCATGAAAGGTTAAGGTAATAACTGATACCAGGAACCACAGATCGGAAGATAGCTTAAGCCAACGTTAAAGCCGATCAGAAGGAGGAAACTAAAGAGTTACATCACCCAAGTAAATCAGGAGTCTGATTATTGGACCCAGAAAAATGGAAACATTGTGATCGAGAACATTGTAGGATCTCCCTTAAAATCAGAGGTACGAGAGATATAGCACAACAACCATAGTCTATAACGGCTCTATGATGAAGCTAGTTAAAAAAAAGAGTAACAGCCTCCGAAAGGAGTCAGCATGAAGCTCCTACCGGATTGTAGTATTATAATAGAGCTTCAATTTGTGGTGTGAATCATACCTATGTAGAAGGGAGGTTATGAAAGAGGTAGAAGATATGATGCAAGATTTTAAGTAAGTAAGGTAAAGATGAACAACGTACGAGATACTCAAATGCAGAAAGTTGTGAAAAGTCCATACTTTGGATAGAAGGCTACAATGGTATCCAATAACCGAGAATGATAGCGGCATCATCAGCGGCATGTCTCCTAACCTATGGTTTCTGAGTACTAAGAGATCTAGTTAAGAGAGTTGAGCAGAGTTAGAGACGATGTGATGTATCGCTTGATATTCCAGAATAACATAAGGAAATCTATGGTGCAAGTAAGTTGAAGGAAAGTTGCAAGTATTATAAATGGATATTTATATGTCGCAAGCTAAAGTATGGTAGAGCGACAAAATTTTAAGAAAACATGAGTAAGGATGAGGAAAGTCAAGTGAAAAGATGATGAGAATGGATAAGTTCTCAGGATTAAGTCCATAAAAACAAGAGAGATAATTGTTTCTCTAAGTTAGTGAAAGTTCAGTATAGCCTGAATGAACTCAAAGGAATATAAGATTAATAGCAATTAGAAAGAATGAAATGCTGACCTAGTAATAAAATGAGGGTATAATTGTGACAGATAAAGGATGACGTTTGGGCCTTCGTTTGAATAATGATTTAAAAAAAAAATAGAAGAAGAGAAGGAGAAAATATTTCGTTCGCGGCACGAAATTAGGATACCCCATAAGGTGAATCACATTGAAACACTATGAAATAAGATATGGCCATATTCGCAAGTTCTACAAAGTATCGAGCAAAGGATTTCAGTATACCTATAGAGGCACGGAGAGGCATCCTATTAAGCCTTGTATATACAAAGTAAGGCCTATAGATTGACTAAAAGATAAAAGAAAAAAAAGGAAAGATGAATCGCATAAATGCACCTACAAAGCCAGGGTCATATAGGCCGCATGACAAGAGGTAACAGAAGTTGCAAGATTAGGAAGATTTCGACCACATGTCATGATATGAGCAAAAAGACTAAAGGGGGAAATAACCTAGACTTTGGATTTATTCACAGAGCAACTGCTTGAATGGCAAGAAGAGTATTAATGTATTCACAAGAGCATCAGTCAACATTCAAGGACGAATGTTCTAAAGGGGGGAATGATGTTACGCCCTGCAATATTACGCCAATATTATGTCCCGCAGTATTATATAACGACGATGTTACGCTCGCAGTAATATGTTACGATGGTGTTACCCTCTGCAGTAATATATTACGATTGATGTTACGTCCGGCAATATTAAGTTACGACAGTGTTGTACCCGACAATATTACATTACGGTGATATTACGCTTCGCATTAATAAGTTACGACGATGTTGCACCCTACAGTATTTTACATTAAATTTGTCGCAAGGTAATTGACATTAGTCCAAGGAAAAGATTACTAGGGGATTATAAGGATTATGCTATTTCACAAGTGATTAGTAAATTCATGAAGGTGAAAGGGGGAGCAAGTATAAGAAAATGAATTTTTGTCAAGTTTGGCATTTTGGGATAAAATACGGCCCGAGCTAAAATACCCAATATTTATGGACTAGTATCATACAAGGTACTACATGGCCATGATAGTAAGGCGTATAAGGTATGTGAAAAGTGAGTAATATTTCAAGTAAGTGGGAATAATTCTTAATTTTGCGGGTAATTGATTAAATACCTGATAACAGGACATTACCCAGTTAACTAATAAGTGGATAAATTAATTAAAATTCCACCCCCCACTCTCCACGTGGCACAATGCCACTTATTAAGAGAAATGACTCATGACAAATGATGAGTAGTTGTCAACCTAAGAATAAATGGGCATTTAATAAAGCAAGACTTATAACAAGTCTTGGAAAAGGAGGAACCAAAAAAAAACATTACTATCACTTTAATATGAAATCTTCTTTTGAATAAGAATGAGAAACACTTTCCTCTTAGGACTTAAAACCATTTGAACCAAAAAATTCAAAAAGGTTTCTTTACTTCAAGAAATTAGAAACGTTTTCTTCTTACCAAGAAACGTTATGTCCATTATTCAGTTCAAAACGTTCAAAGCAGAACAAATACGTTCAGGTTTTCAAGGAATTCAAGTGTAATTTTGTTCATATTTCGCAGAAGCAGATTCGTTCGAATAATTCCGAAAACAGGTATGTTAAGGCTATCCCTTCTTTCTTTTGGCATGATCCATACAATACGAACGAAACGTGCAAATGCACAAATTCCATAAGTGACTCTACTCATAGAAGTAATAGAAATATCTATGTTCTGTAATTCTCATGTGTCATAATATTTTATCATCTGTTCATGGGTCTCAGAAAAATACGAAAGTTGAAAAGATGTTACTTTATGATATTGCTCAAGAGGCAAAGTGGTCTTATGACCTTCCGAATAATTTTATTGATGTACTTTTCATGCATTGCATTCATGTGCATTGACCCATGACCAGATGGCATTATATACGCGTATATATGTAAATATATTTATATGGAATGGGAAAAGGTTATGGCGTTATATACGCACCACCACCTGATCAGCTGGTATATGATGATGATGTTGCCCACAGTGGCCGAAATATGATTCAACCGGCGTTATATACGCATATATATATGTATGTATGATTCAAACGGCGTTATATATGCGTTTATATATGTATGTATGTATGTATGTATGTATATGGGATATGGGAAAGGTTATGGCGTTATATACGCACCACCACCTGATCAGCTGGTATACGATGATGATTTTGCCCACAGTGGCCGATATGATATGATGGGATACCCTCAGAGGCTGATGATATTATGAAATATGTACCTATGCACGACATGACATTCATACGCATATGCATTACGTTAAAAGTAATTTATGATTTACAAAGTTATTCAGACTTACAGGTTGAGTCATGTACTCTATGTCTTCCATATCTCTCATGTATTTATTTATGTGCCTTACATACTCAGTACATTATTTGTACGGACGTCCCTTTTGCTTGAGGACGCTGCGTTTCATGCCCGCAGGTCCCGATAGACAGGTCGAGAGCCCTCCAAGTAGGCTATCAGCTCAGTAAAAGATGTTGGTGCACTCCATTTTCTTCGGAGTTGCTCGTTTGGTTAGTATGATTTAGTCGTGTATTGTTTGGTATGGCGGGACTCTGTCCCGACCCTTATGACATTTATGTATTCTTAGAGGCTTGTAGACATATGTCGTGTACATAAAAGATTGTACGGCCTTGTCGGCCTATGTTTTGAGTTTATAAAGGATCATGTTGGCATATTAGGCCCGTATACATGTGTATATGATGATGTATAAAGAAAGATACGTTACGTTGGTACTCAGTTGAGTAAGGTACCGGGTACCCGTCCCGGCCCATCGGTTTGGGTCGTGACAGGGCTACCAAGAATTCCAAGATATTGCCATATCTGCACCATGTGCAGGAATTGAAAAGGAGGTTCACGAAGATAGAATTCCGACATGTGCCCAGAATTCAGAATGAGTTCGCCGATGCATTAGCCACTTTGTCATCAATGATACAGCATCCAGATGAGAACTATATTGATCCCATTCCGGTGAGGATCCATAATCAACCAACATATTGTGCTCATGTCAAGGAAGAAGCCGATGCAAAAGCCTTGGTTCCATGACATCAAGGAGTACCTATCAAAAGGAGAATACCCAGAGCATGCAAATCACATTCAGAAACACACGTTCCGGAGATTGTCAAATCACTTCTTTCACAGCGGAGGGAACTTGTACAGAAGAACACCGGATTTGGGCTTGCTAAGGTGTGTCGATGCAAAGGAAGCTTCTAAGCTACTTGAGGATGTGCATGCTGGGACATGCGAAGATACTCAGGGCAGGTAACTTTTGGATGACCATGGAGACGGATTGTATTCAGTATGTTCGCATAGCTTTCAATGTCAAGTGCATGCCGACATGATAAAAGTGCCACCAAATGAGCTCAATGCAACAAGCTCACCTTGGCCATTCGCTGCCTGGGGAATGGATGTTATTAGTCCGATTGATCCCACGGCTTCAAACAGACATCGGTTTATTCTGGTAGCCATTGATTACTTCACAAAATGGGTAGAAGCTACATCTTACAATGCTGTAACCAAGAAGGTCAACGCAGATTTTGTCAAAGATCATATTGTCTACCGATTCGGAGTTCCTAAGTCCATTATCACTGACAACGCCGCCAATCTCAACAGTGATCTGATGAAAGCTATATGTGAAACCTTAAAAATCAAGCACAAGAATTCCACTGCCTACCGACCTCAGATGAACGGAGCCGAAGAAGCCTCAAACAAGAACATTAAGAAAATACTAAGGAAAATGGTAGAGAATCACAAGCAGTGGCATGAAAAGTTACCCTTTACTCTATTAGGGTACTGCACCACAGTTCGCACGTCAACCGAGGCAACCCCCTACATGCTGGTTTATGGTACCGAGGCTGTCATCCCAGCCGAGGTGGAAATTCCTTCTTTAAGAATCATACAGGAAGCTGAACTCAGTGATGCAGAATGGGTAAGAAGCTGCTATGAACATTTGGCCCTTATCGATGGGAAAAGAATGAATGCAGTATGCCACGCCCAACTGTATCAGAACAGAATGACCAGAGCTTTCAACAAAAGGGTCAAACCAAGACAGTTCGCATCAGGACAGCTGGTATTGAAGAAGATTTTTCCACACCAAGATGAAGCCAAAGGGAAATTTTCTCCCAACTGGCAAGGTCCGTATATGGTTCATCAAGTACTAAAGGAGGAGCACTCATACTTGCAGAAATGGATGGAAAAGTCTGGCCAAAACCAATCAATTCAGACGCAGTCAAGAGATACTATGCTTAGATACTTTAATTTCTTCATTTGATGTAATTGAACTACGCTTGACCTGATTCCCGTTTAAGAGGGGATACGTAGGCAGCCTTATGGATTTGGTCATATCATAATAAAATTTTCATTTCCCCTAAGAGCAGAAACTGGGGCAGAATTTTGAGGAAGGTCCTCAAAATTCCGGAGCAAGTCTAACCAACGCTAGCTTGTTTAATACTCCAACCTTTTTTCAAGTAATCTATGATGCTTTACTAATTCCTTTCAAAACAGACTTTAAGTCTAGTCTTTAATAAACTTCTTTCAATAGGTGTCCTACACTTTCACTTTACTCTTAGTTAATAAGTTCTGCTCCCTCTAGTATGTGTACTGCCTTGGGATCCTCTTGAGAATCCTCTGAACTCAGGCATACTGAGGCTAGCCTTTCCACACTGCATTGGTTCAATGCTTGGCTATTAAGTCTAGGTGTAAGCATTGCACGGGGTCCTTGAGACCCTTAGGGAACTGTGATGCACCTACATTCTGATTTGTCTATGGGAATGAGGTTTGAAAGACCATTGGAGGCTTTGGGAAACTTGGGCCTGATTGCAGGCTCTCTACATAGAATAGCTTCTTGATTTTCTATTTCACTTATGTAATTCATTTATTGGCCTGTAATAATTTGTAAAATATATATTTGGGGTATTTAGTAAAAGGCTAGGTAGATGTATTCTTTGTGGGGTAACATGGGTAGAAATCTTGCTCTTAGGATTTTACTTTCAAATATGTCTGCTTTACTCAATAGAAAACATGTTCATAGGGTATGACTCTTGTTGAATCTGATTTCATTTGCATAATGCACATCATGCTTATAGGTTTTCACTTTTAAGGTCATTTGCATCAGATAGAAACCATGTTCATAAATCCTGCATTTGTCATGTTAGAAACCATGTTTCTAGGTTCCAAGCCATCACGTTTTGTATCAATTCAAGTATAGATATTATGCCTATAGGACATAATTCTGATTCAGTAAGTCTCTCACATGTTACTGCAAATTGATTAAAGCCAGTAATACGCCTAGATACCATTCCTATAGGGATTTCTGTTCGCAATTACATTTGAAATCTAATTAGCCTAATAAGTCGATTTCATCTCGCCTAGTTTACTTCTTAAAACTGGTTTTATTAAGCGATAACATTTCCTGAAAATGGTTCTTTCAGCATTGCTTTAATCTCATTAGATATCCTGCCTATAAGTATTAAAAGGGTCTATTTCAAAAATCCTATTCGTTTCTGCATCAACATAAATATCAGTATTCTGCATATAGGCAAGCCTTAAGGCATTTTCAAAACTTGCATTTCCCTGAAACTGTTTTGTCAACGTTTCTGATCCAAATAAGGTTTTAAAGAAAAGGCCTTGGGCAACTAATAGGTTATGACTTCTGAAAGTGATTTATTTCTGCATAATCACTTAGAAATCCTGTTTTAGGACTTTGATTACTAAAGACCTTACTTGTGGTTGAGTTGTATTGCATGCATGCTTGTTTGTGGAGGAAACTATGAGCCTTTTACTTGCTCTCGTTATGTGAAAGTCCTAGATGCTTTTTGACTATCACCTTAGAGTTTTGCCTTTAAAACCTTAGGGGTATGTCTAGAACTACTTATAGGTAGAGGTCCTAACTCCCTCCGGAACTATTAAGAAGGGACGGGTTGCACACAAGAGGAATCAGTGACCAAACACTCGCTTTGCATGACAAATAAGGGGATGGGAAGGGTAGACATGGGATATGATGACCACACGTTAATGTCACGTGTAGCCCCTCATTGAGGAGTGTTTACCGAAGATTGCGTGGGGTGATCTTATAGGATAAACAACCTAGGACCCTTTCTTACCCCAAATCCTCTCCTTATTTAAAACTTTGTTTTGTATAATTTGTTCAAACCTTTATTTCACTAATTGACTAGTCTAATGAGCTTTACAACTTGCTTGATTCAATTATTTGTATGGACTAATTTGTAAATATAAGTTCGGTCGGGACCCACAGTTGTGGACAAAGAGGGGTGCCTAACACCTTGCCCATGAGGTTATTTCAAGCCCTTACCCTAATCTCTGGTAATACAAACCAACGCAAGAGTTAATCGCTCTAGGTGCCCTAATGCACCATAATCCGTTAGGTGGCGACTCTTCAAATACCCAATTCCCAAAAGAAAACGAGTCATTACCCCCCATGAGTGTTGAAACCTGGACTTCTCTCCGTGGAGGGAGAAAGGGGGCGCGACACACCGCACCAAGTCCAATACGTGATGCATCACAATATACTGTATATGGCCCTGAACCTGTGGGCAAAACCAACACCGACGCCATAGTCAAAGCTGTCTTGAGCTTCTGAAAGATCGCCTCACACTCGTTCGACCACCTAAACTGGGCATCCTTCTGGGTCAACCTGGTCATCGGGGCTGCAATAGACGAAAACCCCTCCACAAAACGATGATAATAACCCGTCAAACCCAAGAAACTCTGAATCTCTATAGCTGATGTGGGTCTAGGCCAATTCTTGACTGCCTCTATCTTCTTAGGATTCACCTGAATACCCTCTGTTGATACAACATGACCTAAGAATGCAACCGAACTCCACCAAAGCTCACACTTCAAAAACTTAGCATACAACTGACTATCCCTTAGAGTCGGAAGAACGACTCGAGGATGTTGCTCGTGCTCCTCTCGACTGCAGGAATAAATCAAAATATCATCAATGAAGATAATCATGAAGGAATCCAAATAAGGCTTGAACACTCGGTTTATCAAATCCATTAAAGCTACTAGGGCATTTGTCAACTTGAATGACATCACTAAGAACTCATAATGCTCGTACCGAGTGCGAAAAGCTGTCTTAGGGACATTGGATGCCCTAATCCTAAACTGATGGCAGCCAGATCTCAAATCAATCTTCGAAAATACCTTGGCACCCTGAAGCTGATCAAACAAATCATCAATCCTCGGCAGTGGATACTTGTTCTTGATGGTGACCTTGTTCAACTGTCGATAATCTATACACATCCTCATCGACCCATTCTTCTTCTTAACGAACAACACCGACACACCCCAAGGTGAGACACTCGGTCTAATAAAGCCTTTATCTAGAAAGTCTTACAACTGTTCTTTCAATTCCTTTAACTCTGGCGGGGCCATACGATACGGCGGAATAGAAATGGGCTGAGTGTACGGAGGCAAATCAATGCAAAAGTAAATGTCCCTGTCGGGTGGCATCCCCGGCAGGTCTGAAGGAAATATTTCTGGAAACTCACAAACAACGGGCACAGAATCCATAGAAGGAACCTCAGCACTGGAATCATGAACATACGCCAAATAGGTCAAACATCCCTTATCAACCATATGATGAGCCTTCATATATGAGATAACCCTACTAGTAGAATGACCAGGAGTCCCTCTCTACTCCAAATGAGGCAACCCCGGTAGTGCTAAGATCACGGTCTTGGCATGACAATCCAATATAGCATGATAAGGGGATAACCAATCCATTCCCAGAATGACATCGAAATCTACCATATCGAGAAGTAGGAGATCTACATGGGTCTCAAGACCCTCAATAACGACCACGCAAGCATGATAAACACGCTCTACCACAATAGAATCACCCACTAGTGTAGACACGTATACATGAGCACTCAAAGAATCACGAGGCACAACCAGATAAGGGGCAAAATAAGATGATACATAAGAATATGTGGACCTGAGATCAAATAGAACTGAGGCATCTCTACTGTACACTAAAACCATACCTGTGATAACTGCATCGGAGGACTCAGCCTCAGGTCTGCCTGGCATAGCATAACATCGGGGCTGGGCCCCACCACTTTGAATTGCATCCCTAGGACGGCCTCTTGTTGGCTGGCCTTTACCTCTAGCTGTCTGGCCTCCACCTCTAACGGCCTGACCTCTACCTCTAACACCTATACCCCTACCTCTAGCTGCCTGAGCGGGTGGCGGAACACCCGGTGCTAGAACCATAGCATGAGAACCCTGGTGTTGAGAACTGCTCGAGGGCAACACCTAGCAATGTGCCTCGTATCTCCGCAAGTATAGCAAGACTTCGGCTGCTGAGACTGCTGACCCTGAAACTGACCCTGACGGCCTGGATAACCACCCTAAAAACTCTGGAGCGGAGGTGCACTAATAGGAATTGGTGGTGCAATGTAGGGTAACTGATCAAAATACTGCATGTGAGAACCACGGCCACCTGGAGCACCATGAGAAACCTGAAGTGCTGACTGAAATGGCCTACAAGGATGGCCTCTACCAAAAGAATCCCTACCTCCAGAAGAGGCACCAATGAATCTGCCCAAATGACGAGGCCTCTTATCAGACCCCTGAGCTAAAACCATCTCAACCTGCCTAGCCACATTGGCCGCATCCTGGAAAGAAATCTCGCTACCTGTCTCCTTAGCCATCTACAGTCTAATAGGTTGAGTGAGTCCCTCAATGAACCTCATCACTCTCTTTCTCTCTCTCGGTGGGGAGTATCAGAAGAGCATGATGAGCCAAATCAATAAACCTCATCTTGTACTGGGTGACAATCATAGAACCCTGCTGGAGACACTCGAATCGCCTACGGTACTCCTCTCTTTAAGTGATGGGAAGAAACTTCTCGAGAAATAGTTGCGAGAATTGGTCCCAAGTGAGAGCTGGTGATCCAACTGGCCTGGCCAAACAATAATCTCTCCACCATTTCTTGGTGGAACCTGACAGACGAAAAGTAGCAAAGTCGACCCCATTGGTCTCCACTATCCCCATGTTCCGAAGAACCTCATGACAGCTGTCTAAGTAATCCTGGGGATCCTCTGAAGATGTACCACCATAAGTAGTAGTGAAAAGCTTGGTGAACCTGTCCAATCTCCACAAACCATCGGCAGACATAGCTGCTCCATCACCGGTCTGAGCTACTACACCCGACCGAACCGCCCCAACTGGCTGAGCTGTTGGAGTTTGAAACTGGGGAGTGCGGGTAGTAGGAGTCTGTGCTCCTCCCCCAACCTAAGAGACGATTGGTGCTACAGGATGTAAACCTACCTAGGTGACACTCTCCATAAGGCCCACTAGACGGACTAGAGCATCCTGGAGTACTGGGTAGCAATGAACCCCTCTGGGACCTGAGTTGGGACCACCAGAACTGTCTGGGACGGAACCTCATCATCAAACTCTACCTGAGGCTCCGCCGTTGGTGCTGCTACTCTGGGCTAAGCTTTGTCCCGTGTCCCTGCCTCGGCCCCTAGTACGGCCTCGGCCTTGTCCTCTGCCCCTCGTGGGAGCTACCGCTGGGGGCTCAGGCTGCTAATCAGCGGATGAAGAAGCACGCGTTCTCACCATCTGTGAAAGAACAGAGTAGAAGTTCAATTAGCATTGAAAAACCAAATTGCACGACAGAGAAGAATAGAAGTGAAATTGTTCCTAACTTTGTACCCTCTGGGGGATAAGTACAGACGTCTTCGTACCGATCCATCAGACTCTACCAAGCTTGTCTGTGAATTGTGAGACCTAAAAAACCTAGACCTCTGATACCAACTTGTCATGTCCTAGATTTTCCACCATCGGGAGTCGTGATGCCGCCTACTAGTGAAAGCTAGGCAAGCCAACTATTCCGATTAATTTACCCTTTTCATTGTTAACCTCTTAAAAAGTGCAAGTTAACATATTATAAACAGCGGAAATGATAATGCGGAAGAATGAAATTTAACCATTAAGCTAACACCAATACGAATCTATGAACATAAACCACCCAGAACTGGTGTCACAATTTCACAGACTATCTAAGAAAACTACAAATAAAGTCTGAACAAGAAAGTACATGTCGGTCTCTGAAATAGACAAGAACAGAAAGAAACTAGATAGGAAGGGGACACCAAGGCCTGCGGACGCCTGCAGGTCTTCCTCAGGTCTCCTAATGGACTGAAGGCAGCAACCCCAAGCTAAAGTTCGTATGCTCTAGCACCGGGATCTGCACAAAAGAGTGCAGAGTGTAGTATCAGTACAATCGACCCCATGTGCTAGTAAATGTCAAGCCTAACCTCGGCAAAGTAGTGACGAGGCTAGGACACAACAAATAAATAACCTGTAGTTACACAGTATCTAGCAGAATAACAGTAATATAAGTAATTCAAAAGTAACGGGGGAGACTTTAATGCCATATTGGAGACTTTAATATAGGTGGAGACTTTAATGCCTTGTTGTACACACAGGACAAAATGTATGGTAATCCAGTCACAATTAGTGAAATGGCTGACTTTTCAGACTGCATACATAGTCTCCTTTTGAATGAGCTTCCATGAAAAGGAGAATACTATACTTGGTCAAAAAAATAACAAGGAAATGACAGGATACTCAGCAGAATTGATAGAGTATTTGGTAATTGTTACACACCACATTTTTGTATATGAAAGTACGCCATAAATAAATTGACGAGAGCCCGAAAATGAAATGTTAAGTCCCGTATTTTTTTACGTTAATGTTTCGTCCTAAGTTAATCGACATAAGCTCGGAAATGAGATTATTTTGGAATTATAAAGTATTATGATATTCTAAATAAGTGATGAGAATATTCATGATAGAGAGAGGGTAAGTAAATCAGAGAAAATGAAATTCCTCGAAGTTTGACAATTTGGGATAAAATACGGTTTGAGCTATAATACCCGATATTTATGGATTAGTGTCATAAAAGGTACCATGTGGCCATGATAGTATAATGTATAAAGTGTATTAAAAAGGAATAGCATTTTAAGAAATTTTAGATAATTCTTAATTATGTGGGTAATTAGTTAATTATTGAACTAGTGGGGGAATTAATGGATTGAGTAAGAGAAAGGGATGGATAATTGGATAAGTATGGGTCATTCACGTGGCAGCAACCCTTAAACCCATGAATGACTCATTAAGCTATTATACTATATGGCAAGTTATACAAATAAGTCACTAGACTAAGTGACAATTCATTTTACACGTAAAGGATTCTTGACCTCTTTAGTGGAAAAGCATAAGACTTTGTAAAATCAAGATAACATTACTATACCATTACATGAGAAAATGACAATGTTCCAGTGTGAATTTTCTCTAAAATCTTACAAGATCCAGCGTGAAAGGCTAGTTTAAAGAAATCCCGGTACAATCTTTCTCAAGAATATTATACGGATTTTTCCTTACTTTGATCTTGTCGTCATGTGTTTTGTTACAATTAACGTGTATTAGAGGGATTGTCAAGAGAATCGGCTCAGGTATGTTAAGGCTATCCCTTCTTCCTTTTGGCATGATCTATACGACAAATGAAACGAGTAAATGCACAACTTCCATAAATGACTCTATTCATAGAAATACTAGGAGTGTCTATATTCTTGATTCCCCATGTGAATTATTATTATTATATCTTCGGTTTATGGGTCTCAGAAAAATACGTATTTCGTAAAGTTTATCCGAAAGACATATTGATTTTTGTGGCATTCCGAGAAAAACTTATTAATGTATTTCTTATGCATTTCATGCATTTATACATGTGCATTGACCCATGACCAAATGGAGTTATATACGTGTATATATATATGGGATATGGAAAAAGGTTACGGTGTTATATACGCACCACCACCTGATCAGCTGGTATACGTTGATGATTTTGCCCACAGTGACCAAGATGATATGATAGGATGCCCTCAGAGGCTTGATGATATTATAAACACATGTACTTATGCACGACATGATATTCATACGCATATGCATGGCACTATAAGTATTTTATGATTTACAGAATTGTCCAGACTTACAAGTTGAGTCATGTACTCTATAAATCTTCCATGTCTTTTATGTACTTATTTATGTGCCTTACATACTCGGTACATTATTCGTACTGACATCCCTTTTGCCTGGGGATGCTGTGTTTCATGCCCATAGGTCCCGATAGACAGGTCGAGAGTCCTCCAAGTAGGCCATCAGCTCAGCGGAAGATGTGGGTGCGCTCCATTTGCTCCGGAGTCGCTTATTTGGTCAGTATGATTAGTACATGCATTGATTGATATGGCGCGGCTCTGTCCTGACCTTTATGATATTATGTATTGTTAGAGGCTTGTAGACAAATGTCATGTATATGGATTCTTGTACGGCCTTGTCGGCCTATGTTTTGAGTATATAAAGGATCATGTCGGCCTTATTGGCCGTATGTCATATGTATAAGTTTGGATTACATGTTGCGTTGTCCAATGTCGAGTATTTCCCCATGTTTTATTTGACTTATCTCACGATAGCCTCTCTGGCTCATTTACCTATGATAGTATGATACAAAAGATACGTTATGTAGGTACTCGGTTGAGTAAGGTACCGGGTGCCCGTTGCGGCCTATCGGTGTGGGTCGTGACAAAAGTGGTATCAGAGCAGTTTTGTCCTAGGGAGTCTACAAGTCGTGTCTAGTAGAGTCTTGTTTATGGGTGTGTCGTGTACCATTCTTATAAGTAGGAGGCTACAAGGCATTGAGGATTGTCACTCTTTCTTCTTACTCTAGATCGTGTGATAGAGCTCAGTTGTAAGAACTCAATTTCCTAAACTCTATCTTATTCATAATACGACGATGCTTATATCCAGAAAGACGATTGATAAGATATATAGCTGTGGAAGAGTTGAGTCAGAGGAACTCAATTTTTGCATCATGCTTATGATGGATAAATATGAGGTATTTAGCAGGTCATTTGTATACTAAGATGTGCAAGCTTCTTGATAAGGATCTCTAAGACAAGAATGCCTATCCACTAGGGTGAAATCAATGAAAGAATCAGAGGGTACAAGTTTCAACAAGTAAAAGAAGCAAGATGAAGAGGGGTACGAGGTACTTAAGTAGAGATGAACATTATCTACAATTCAAGTAGAGAAGTATAAGCATTTTTGAGTTACCTTCAACAATAACAGATGTATGTACAATTGGCCACACCCATCTCGATTATGCACTATGGGAGCTAACAGATATGGTTAAAGAGAATGACGAGATATCAGGATCCGGCTGGGGTTAGAGTAACCCAAATGGTGGATGGATTGTTTGCGTTAGTTGACATTTCTGAAGGGTATTGTAAATGTGCTAATAGATCTCCTTGTGAGACACCTAGATGGTGCACTCTAAAATAGTAGCTAGATATGAGTACTACAAAGATAGATACTGGAAGCCTTGAAGGGATAAATATTACCGTAGTGTGGCTCCCATCCTTGGTAGAAAGAGAATGTTAGGCAATTCGAGGAATTAATGGATGGAGTAAGAGGGGCTAAAAGCAAAAGAATGTTTTGTTTGAGTTTTTAGAATAAAGTGATAGACAGAAATGTTAGCAGGAAAATAAGAAGAGAGTTAATGAAGCAGTATGAGTAAAATGTGGTACATGGATGACAACGGTAGATCACAAAAATGATAGTATTCCAAAGCCTATAGTCAAGTGAAGGGAAAAACAAGAGGTGACAGGCCTTGAGACAACAAAAGAGTATAGGCCATAAAGTCATATCCTCACTTCGAAAAATAAGTTCGTAACTCCAATGCAACTACCGGAAGGAAAAGTTAGACCCCAAAATAATAGAAATCGGTATGGGCTGGTGAACAAGATAAACTAAACATGACTTAGAGACTGAGTGATTTGATAATAGTCAGCATCATGAGAATTTCATATTTTGTTCCGACGATAATAGAATGGACAACAGAAGAAGATTCATGAGAAATTCAGAGAATGGTCATTCAGGAAGACGTTTCCCTAAAGTAAGCAATGCGAGCAAAGTTCAACTTAAGGGATTGTATGTTCTAGTTATACTAAGTGTCACCCTCGTGAGTAAGGAATTTTATTATCCTTGGTACAGAAGGATTACTGCAAGGTGAGTAAGGGTCATCGATGATGTGAAAGGACGTCAAAAATGAAGAGGTAAAACATCTATAGGTTGGTCATCATAGCTTCGGCTCTTAGTACTCCCCTAAAGGGGGGAATATGGAGTGATATGGCATTAAGTCAGAATTAAGTGGTTTTAGTAACTATGGAATGGTAAAGGGAGAATGCGATAAAAAAAGGGAATGAGATGGCACTTATCCAGATCCTACAGATATGCTACAATTCAAGTGTAAGCATGACGTCAAGGAGAGGAAGTAAAGGTTCCAGCTCGAGCTGTTACTAATAAATAAGGAGCCAGTGCGAGACGTAAGTTAAGACAAAGTAAATAACCCAAGAAAGATTACACCGAATGTTGAGATGAGAATGGGCCAACGAGTAGTTAGTAATTGATGAGGAATAGCCTAGTTATGGCTAAGCAAGAGGTTACAGATGAGTCAAGCATATCGTGTAAGATAAACATAATAAAACCTAATATAGTGAATTCAGCCTCGTAGTTATGACATCGTGATCCCTGAGAAATATTTAGGTAGGAGTTGGGATAGTAAAAGATACTATATGAGTATTACAGAAATAAAAGAGAATGTCACTAGGAAGACAGTCGAAATATTAGTTTAGAAGCAACCCTACAAGCACAGGGGTGTGGAGGTAAGTAACTACGGATAATTAGAGGTGAGGAAGAACATCAAAAAAATTCCATCGGGTATTCGATGTTATAAGCTTGCATCTTTAAAAGAGTCAGAGGGTCCTCCCTAAGTACTACAACGAAAGACAAGCTGAGCAAATAAGGAAGAAGGCTTCAACCTAAGCATAGTGACCTAAAGAGGAAATAGTCTTGTAATAGTAATCTCACTACGACATTGTATGCACTCCATAAGAAAGTGGCACCTACCATGGCTAATGAACGGGAAGTATGATCAAAAGCAATACTCGAGATCAAATGAAGTTGCATGAAAATTCTGGCATGCATGGTAACTAAGATAGGCTAAGTAGGCACGCAACAAGGAGGCAGAAAGATAAGGGAAAGTAATAGCTTGTGTATAAAAGAAAGCAGAGAAGGAACGGAAGGAATTATTCGATCAATGATCCAGAATTAGTTATGCTATGAACGTACTTAAGATTTCGGAGTAGTATCCTTGTAGCATATATGTTGACAATCATACAGTCGTAGAAGACTCCGGTATAAGTTAAAAGGAAAGAGTTGAGTCCAAATCCTAAACCAAGAATTTAATTTTTAGACGATAGTATCACGGATATTCCATAGCATCCATCAAAGGCTCAAGTAATAACTAATACCATGAGCCGCAGATCGAAAGATAGCTTAAGCCTACATAAAGGTTAATTAGAGGGAAGAGGAAACTAAGGAGTTACATTGGCCAAGTAAATCAGGAGCCTGATTATTGGACCCAGAAAATTATAGAAATCGTGATTGAGAACATGTAAGGACCACTCTTAATATCAGAGATACAGGAGAGATAGTGCAACAACCATATTCTTTAATGGCTCTACAATGAAGCCAGTCAGAATAGTACCAACCTCATAAAAAGTCAGTACGAAGCACCCACCAGATTGTATATGCACCAGAGGTGCAAGTATTATAATAGAGCTTTGAGTTGTGGATGTGAATTATACCTATGTGGAAGGGAGGTCATGAAAAAAATAGAAGATGTGATGCAAGATTTTAAGGTAAGTAAGGTAAAAGTGAACAATGTACGAGACTCAAATGCAGAAGGTTGTGAATTGTCTATACTCCAGACAAAAGGTTAGAAGCGCTGGGATTCAGTATCCAGGAATGATAGCGGCATCGTCAGTGGCAGATCTTCCAACCTATGGTTTCTAAGTATCGAGAGGTCTAGCGAAAAGAGTAATGGAGAGTTAGAGGATGATGTGACATCTCGCTTGATGTTCCAGAATAACACAAGGAAATCTATGGTGCAAGCAAATTGAAGGAAGGTGGCGAATAATAAATAGATATGTGTAGGTCGCAAGCAAAAGTTGGGTAAAGCGATAAAGTTTTAAGAAGATATGAGTAAGGATAAGAAAAGAGCAAGTGAGAAGGTGACGAAAATGGACAAGTCCTCAAAATTAAGCCCATGAAAACAAGAAAGCTACTGGTTTTTCTATGTTATGAAAAGCTCAGTATAGCCTGAATGAACTCAAAGGAGTCTGAGACTAATAACGTTTAGAAGAAAGGAATGCTACCCTGGTAGTAGAATAAGGGCATAATTATGACTTTTGGGCCTTTGATTGAGTAATGATTTGAAGAGGATTTTATGAATTATACGGAATTAAAATACCCACGTAAGGTGAAACGCATTGGGATGCTATAAAATACGATTATTGAAGTACAGTATCGCTAAGAAGTTTCAAGTCATCAGTAAAAGGATGTAGATCAACATTGAGGTGAAACAACAATGGATGGGTAAAAGTTGTAAGGTACGAGATGAGATAAGGCCATCCGTCTTAAGATGAACAGTAATGAAGAAGCGTTAAAGGACTCAGATTCATACAAATAGGATAAGCAATTAGAGTAACCTGGAGTTTGGTAACATACCTCAGCAGTGATAAATCAAAGTAAGATTTACGATATAGTACGACTTATCTAGCCGTAGTAAAGTCATACGAATAGATAATTGGGTCTATGAAACAAGATATAGCAATATTCTTAAGTTCAACAAAAGTACCAAATGAAGAACTTCAGTATACCTATAGATGCCCAGAGGGACATCTTGTCAAGCTCTTTATATAAAGTGAGGCCTAGAGATTGGCTAAAAACTGGAGGAAAAGGGAAGGAA